>NW_016107996.1:716351-717429 GCF_001604975.1 Cebus imitator
CACACACCTTTCATTTTCAATTTTCTTAGTAGTTGGAGGAACCATCTGTGTTAGACAGTTGGCTTTATCCAAAGAAAAAAATAAAGTTCTTATGTCTTTATAAAAGTAGGTTTTCTTGCAACTTGGAGAAAGCTACCTGCTGAACTTACCCTCCCAGCCTCCTACTGAATCTGAGAAATGGAGGTGTTATCTTCCTTGATAATTTTCAAAGTGATGATTCCCAGGCTTTGAGAGCAGCATCCCTGGGTCTTAAAGCTAACAAGAGACTAAGTTATATTTTAAGAATATTTACATACATTTCAAAATGACAAAGATGTACAAGCTTTCTAAAGTAAATGCCCTAGGAAAAGGTGCTTCTTTTCTTATTTTGAACGTGGAGAATATATTAGTCAGTTAGTCATTATAGGCTTCCTAACAAAACACTACGGATTGGGTAACTTAAACAACAGATATTATTCCCTCACTGTTCTCGAGGCTGAAAGTCCAGGATGAAGGTGCCAGGGGGTCTGGCTTTTGGCGAGACTGCTCTTCCTATCTTGGAGACAGTTACCTTTTCACTCTCTGCCATGTGTGCTTTTCTGCATGCACAGGGAGAGAGATCTCTTGTGTCTCTTTCTCCCCTTAGAAGAACACCAGTCTTATCATACTGAAGCCCAATCTTTGTCATCTCATCTAACCTTAATTAGCTCTCTAAAGGCCCTTTCTGCCAATAAAGTCACACTGGAGGGTAGGACTTTCACATACAAATTTAGTATGGGGCACAATTCCGTCCTTAACAAAGAGTTGAGCTTCTTGTTTTTAGTTGGCTTTTGTCTTTATGGGAATAACCAGCCAGGCTAAGTCCTTCTCATCATGGGGCATGTGTTAGAAGAAGAGATGATCATAAGAGAGTACATGTATCACTTGCAAGTAGTAATCAAGGAAAGAAAGAGTGATGAGTGAAGGCCCTTGGCTCAAGGATGAGAAGACACCAGCCAGCTCCTGGTTAGCCAGGCAGTAAATAGAGCATTCCTGATGATTTGGAAAGAAAAGAATGGAGCTAGAAAAACCAATTCATGGAAGCAGAATCATCTAGATA
>NW_016107996.1:719367-721095 GCF_001604975.1 Cebus imitator
TGTTCCCCTGATTGCCGCAAACACGCCAACATCTACTGTTTTTGTTTTTTAAAAGATTATTTGATTATGGCCATTCTTGCAGGTGTAACGTCGTATTGCATTGTAGTTTTGATTTGCATTTCCGACATCATTAGTGATGTTTAGCATTTTTTTTAACTGCTTGCTAGCCATTTGTATATCTTCTTTGGATAATTGTCTATTCATGTCTTAGCTCACTTTTTGATGGGGTTTGTTGATTTTTTCTTACTGATTTGTTTGAGTTTGTTATGGATTCTGCATATGAGTCCTTTGTCGGAAGTATATATTGTGAATATTTTCTCTCACTCTGTGTGTTAACTGTTTATTCTGCTGACTGAGGTTGACAATATTGTCCCCTGAAGGTGGCTGGTGTTATTTTTGCCATACAAAAGCTCTTTAGTTATGTCCCAACTATTTATCTTTGTTTATATTGCAATTGCTTTTGAGTTTTTAGTCATTAAATCTTTGCCTAAGCCAATGCCTAAAAGGGTTTTTCCAATGTTATCTTCTGGAATTTTTATACAGTTTCAGGTCTTAGGTTTAAGTCCTTAATCTGTCCTGAGTTGATTTTTCTATAAGGTGAGAGATGAGGATCCACTTTTATTCTCCTACATGTGGTTAGCCAATTATCCCAGCACCATTTGTTGAAGAGGGTGTCCTTTCTCCACTTGATGTTTTTGTTTGCTTTACTGAAGATCAGTGGGCTGTAAGTATTTGGGTTTATTTCTGGGTTTTCTATTCTGTTCCACGGATCTCTGTGCCTGTTTTTATACCAGTACCATGCTGTTTTGGTGACCAGGGCCTTATACTTTGAAATGAGGAAGTGTGATGCCTCCAGATTTGTTCCTTTAACTTAGTCTTCCTTTGGCTATGTTGGCTCTTGTTTGTTTCCATATGAATTTCAGAACTGTTTTTCTAACTCTGTAAAGAAAGATGGTGAAATTTTGATGGGAATTGCATTGTATCTGTACATTGCACGCATTTGTACATTGCAGTATGCCCATTTTTAGAATATTTATTCTACCCATCCAGGAGCATGGATGTGTTTTCATTTATTTGTGTCATCTATGATTTCTTTCATATGTATTATGTAGTTTTCCTACTAGAGATCTTTCCACCCTGTTGTTAGATATATTCCTAAATATATATATTTATTTATTTATTTTGGCAGAAATTGTAAAGGAGTTTGAGTTCTTGATTTGATTCTCTGTTTTGTCCTTGTTGGTGTATAGAAGAGCTGATTTGTGTACATTAATCTTGTATTGGGAAACTTTGCTAAATTCTTTTATCAGTTTTATAAGCTTTCTGTAGGAGTCCTTTGGGTTTTCAAGGTAGATGATCATATTGTTAGCAAACAGGGTCAGTTTGATTTCCTCTTTACCTGTTTGGATGCCGTTTATTTCTTTCACTTGTCTGATTGCCCTGGCTAGGATTTCTGGTACTATCTGGAAGAGGAATGGTGAGAGTGGCCATCCGTGTCTTGTTTTCATTCTCAGAGGGGCTGCTTTCAACTTTTCCCCATTCAGTATTATGTTGGCTGTGGGTATGACATAGGTGGCTTTTACTAATTTAAGATATGTCCCTTGTGTACCGATTTTGCTGAGGGCTTTAATCATAAAAGGATGCTGGATTTTGTTAAATGCCTTTTCTGCATCTATTGAGATGATCATGTAATTTTTGTCTTCAATTCTGTTAATGTGGTGCAGTACA
>NW_016107996.1:722980-724433 GCF_001604975.1 Cebus imitator
GGATGAAATGCCTTTTTCTAGCCTTTTACTTTTAGTTTCTGTGAGTACTCATGTGTTATGCAATACTCCTGAAGGCAGCAGATGGTTGGTGAGTTCTTACCCATTTTGCAGTTCTGTATCTTTTAAGTGGAGCACTTAGGCCATTTACATTCAATGTTAGTATTGAAATGTGAGGTACCATTGCAGTCATAATGCTCTTTGTTGCCTGCATACTTTGTGTTTTTTTGTTTGCTTTTGTTTTTGCTTTTTAACTTGTATTTTTGTTTTATGGGTTTTGTGTGATTTATGCTTTTAAGAGATTCTGTTTTGATGTGATTCCAGGATTTTATTTCAAGATTCAGAGCTTCTTTTAGCAGTTCTTGTAGTGGTGGCTTTGTAATGGCGAATCCTATCAGTGTGTGTTTGTCTGATAATAACTGTATCTTTCCTTCTTAAATAAAGCTTAGTTTCACTTGATACAAAATTCTTGACTGCTAACTGTTTGGTTGAGGAGGCTGAAAACAGGGCACCAATCCCTTCCAGCTTGTAGGGTTTATGCAGGTAAAACTGCTGTTAATCAGGTAAGTTTTCTTTTATAGGTTACCTGCTGCTTCTGTCTCATAGCTCTTAAGAATCTTTCTTTCCTCTTCACTTTGGATAACTTGATGGCAGTATGCCTAGGCAAAGACCTATTTGTGATGAATTTACCAGGTCTTCTTTGTGCTTCTTGTATTTGCATGTCTAGGTCTCTACCAAGGCCAGGGAAGTTTTCCTCAGTTATTTCCCTAAATATGTTTTCCAAACTTTTAGAATTGTCTTCATCCTCAGGAATACCAATTATTCTTAGGCTTAGTCATTTAAGATAATCCCAAAATTTGTGGAGGCTTTGTTCATATTTTCTTACTCTTTTTTCTTTGTCTTTATTGGGTTGGGTTAATTCAAAGTCCTTATCTTTGAGCTCTAAATTTATTTCTTCTACTTGTTCAATTCTATTGTTGTGGCTTTCCAGAGCATTTCATGTTTCTAAAAGTATGTATGAAGTTTTCCAAATTTTGGATTTTTTTTCTTTAAGCTAGTTTCTTTAATATTTCTCTGTTCACTTCTAGTATCATTTTTTGGATTCCTTTTTTTTTCCCCCCTAGGGCTTTACCTTTCTCTGGTCCCTCCCTGAGTAGCTTAACACACTGCCTGAATTCTTTTTCAGGTAAATCAGGGTTATCTTCTTGGTTGAATCCATTGCTGGTGAACTAGTGTCATTTTCATGGGGTGTTCACAAGCCTTGTTTTGCTATACTATGAGAGTTCGTTTTCTGGTTCCTTCTCCTTGGGGTAGGCTCTGTTAGAGGTAAGGTCTAGGGCGGAAGGCTGTTCTGATTTTTTGTCTCATCAGGTTCCTGTGGTGTAGTATTCTCCCCATTTTTCTGTGGATGTGGCTTCCTGTGAGCTGAACTGCAGTGATTCTTGTCTCTCTTCTG
>NW_016107997.1:0-5290 GCF_001604975.1 Cebus imitator
TGTGTGTGTGTGTGTGTGTGTGTGTGTGTGTTTCTGACTTCTGAGCTGTTTATTTCTGGGATGATAGGACTCAGAATATGTTTACCTCCACTGTTCCCATAAGCCTCTGTCTGTTTAATCTGGGCTCATAATCAATCCAGAGGATGACTCTCTTAATTTGTGTAGTATTTGGGCTTTGATTCTAAGTCTGCCTGGCTTTAGACTTTTATCCATCATCATCATCACTATTATGATAATAATAAGAATATCAATTCTGGTAACAACTAAGACATATATGATCCTCACTACATGCCTGGCACAGTTCCAAGCCCTGTATGTGTATGAATCCATTAGCAAAAAAGATAGGCCCCATTATTATCCTCATTCTTCAGATGAGGAAGCTGAGGCACAAATATCATGGAAAGCACTTGACCATGGGCTTTTTGATTACCCTTAGATCTACTTTGGTATTAATAAACACAAACTTTACTTTTGTTTTCTTTAAGGTATACACAATGGCTATAGATCCTTCTGAGCCAGAGTCACAACCTAATTATCTACCCCATTGATGTAATCTTGTGTAGAGCTAATAATCTTTGTTTTTCAAATTTGAAAATAAATACAAAATCCAAGGTTTGTTCTGTCAGCACCCACTCCTGAATGTTTCCTGAATCTGATGACATCTGCCCAATGAATTTCCTTAAACCTTCATTTAACATGCCACCACCTCTTGCCTGGAGGCTTGCAGCACTGCCTCTGTGGTCTCCACACTTGCACTTTTGCCTCTTAATCCATTCTTCACACAGCAGCCTGAGTGAGCTTAATGTAAGCCAGATGTTAACATTACCCTGTGACAAACCCCTCAATGCCTACTTATTAAAGTACAAACTACCCACCAGCTCCAAAAAGAATCCCACCCAGCACAGCCCCTGCCTACCTCTCTTCCTTTGGCTTTATTTTTCTCTATTACTAGTCAGAGTTTTTAGAAAAACAAAATCAGTAGAATGTGTGTGTGTATCTATCTGTCTGTCTGTCTATGTATCTATCTATGAATGATGGTTAATGTTTGGTGTCAACCTGAGTGGATTGAGGAATGCCTAGATGGCTACTGAAGCCCTGTTTCTGGGTGTCTGTGAGTACATTGCCAGAAGAGACTGATATTTGGGTCAGTGGACTGGGAGGGGAATATCCACCCTCAATGTGGGTAGGCACCATCCAATCTGCTGCCAGCATGGCTAGAATAAAGCAGCCAGAACAAGGAGGATAAGCACCTTGCTTACTGAGTCTTCTTGCTTGCTCTCCCTTGGGCTTTCTCTCCTTCTGCCCTTGGACATCAGACCCGAGGTTCTTCAGCCTTTGGACTCAGGGATTTGCACAAGCAGCCTCCCAGTGGCTCTTGGACTTTGGCTTCAGATTGAGGGTTGCCCTAGAGGCTTCCGTGGTGTTGAGGCTTTCAAACTTGTACTGTCCCATGGTACCAGCTTCATCTGTTTCCCCAGTCTGCAGACGGTCTATCATGGGACTTCGCCTGGGAATTGTGTCCTGTTGGTTCTGTCCCTCTGGAGAACGCTGACTAATACAATATATAAAGATATGAAAAGAAATTTCTCACGCAATTATGGAGGCTGGCAAGTCCAAAATCTCCAAGGCGGCCTCCAGGCTGATGACCCAAGGAAGAGCTGATGTTGTGGTTTGAGTCCAAAGCCTTTGCTACAGAACCAGGAAGAGTCAACGTTGCAGATGAAGTCTAAAGGCAGTTTGTTGGAGAATCTCTTTGTGCTCAGTGGAGCTGGTCCTTTGCTCTACTCCAGCCTTCAAGGATGAGACCCACCCATTTTATGGAGGATAATCTGCTTCGCCCAAAGCCCACCAATCTAAATGATAACCTCATTCAAAACACTTTCAGAGAAACACCCAGAATAATGTTAGGCCAAAAATCTGAGTGCCCTGTGGCTCAGCTAGGTTGACATGTAAAATTAATCTTCACACTCTCTGTATTCATAAAATCACAGCCAAGTTTGTCTCTGCATTTCTGTCCTGCCCTTTCTCCTACTTAGAATGGCTTCTACTCTTTCTAAAACATGAATTCCTTCTGGGAAAAGATTCTGTTCTGTCTTGTTCACTGATTTAATCTAGTGCCTACAAACATGTCTGCCACCTGAGCATGCCCCCAAAATGATATTTACAAAGTAGATGATTAAAGTAATTAATTAATCTGTTCAAAGAAGATAGTACACCTGGATCTAAAAACCCAAGAGATCATTTATGTTGTGTGATATTGGAAACACAATGAAATCCAGTCTTTCTCAAAGCGTCTCTCTCCTGAACCGTCACAGAAACATCCTCATCTGTTGCCTCAAATCTGTACCCTTGGTGTCACCCTAGAATAGATAATATAGGCTGAAATATTATGACTCAATGATCTTCACTAAGTGTTTATGTTACCTGAAGCTTTTGCTCCATTTATTTTACATAATTATATTGATTCAAATTAAGTTGTCATAAAAATCTTTTGACATCACTTCCAAAGACCCTCAGAGTGTGACTCTGAAGGAATATTCAGAGAATATCAGAGATAAAAGACCAATATCACAATAGTCAACTCTTCTTTTCTTTTTTTTTAAATTTACTTTATTTATTTACCTATTTATTATTTTGGGGGAAGGAGTCTCACTCTGTTTCCCAGGCTGGAGTGCAATGGTGCGATCTCAGCTTACTGCAAGCTCCCCCTCTGGGGTTCAAGCAATTCTCCTGCCTCAACCTCCCAAAGTCCTAGGACTACAGGCATGAGCCACCACATCTGCCAAAAGTCACTTTCTTCCAGTTTTTTCCCAGACTTTCAGAAGTGAAAGAGGTTAATCTTGTCCTCTAGCTCCAGATTCAACAAAACATTCTCTAGACATAAAGTCTCTTCAGCTCACTTAGGACCATAGACATAAAGTCTCTTCAGCTCCTTTAGGGCCTCATCTCTGTCATGTCAGGTAAGAGCTTTCTGTGGAGGGAAGTAGGAAGTACGCACTGAGAAGTGGCAAACTGCTGAGGCAGGTGATTTAGGGAAGACTGAGTCTTACCACATTCCTGCCTTGCAACTATTAATACTCTGATACTCCCCAAAGTGACACCTGTACCCCGCTGGATGGGCTGAGTGTGCATTTGAGTGTGTGTGTGAGGGTGGAGGTGTGATCTGATGGTTTGTTTTCTTTGTGGTTGTCATTTGGGAAGGAGGGAGAGGAAGGGCAGAGAGCCAAGCTGTGAAGGAGAGAAGTAAACGTCTGCACAAGGTTTAAGGCAGCTGCTCCCACCAGAAAGGTGCAGACTCAGGGGCTGCATTTCATGCTCTTGGTCCTTATGCGTGGGGAAAGACACAAACAGAGAAATGGTTTTTCTTTCCTGGTAATGAGGCTTATGGTTCTGTCTTTAGGTGAATCTCATTCTCTCCTAACTCCACACTCCAAGCTTGGGTTTTGAAACAGAAGTGCAACTTTTTCAGTTACTGGCATGAGATCTTGAGCATACTTAACTTCTCCAAGTCTTTTTTTCTCATCTCTAACATAGGGATAATAATATATCCCGTGGGGTCTTTTCTTGTATTAAATTAAACTAAATGATATACTCTATATGAAAAGACAAGTATGTGCACTGTANAAGAGCTCCACGAGGGCTCCCTAGGACTTTCACAGGTTCTTGTACGCTGGAGGGAGAGGTTCATCTCGGCTGGGAGGAGAGGAAGTGGGGGAACAATCGTCCCCTCCTCTACCTCTCTGACTCCCTCCTTTACCACGGCCCCCTCCGCCATCCTCCTACCTTTCCTCTTCCCGGCTCTTCCGGTTCTTCCCCGGCCCTTCCCGGCTCCTCTTCCCGCCGCCCCTCCTGCCCGGCCACCTACCGCGGCCCTTCCTCCCACTCTCGCCCCGCCCCTCCGTCCTCCCAGCGCGCCGGCCCGCGTGCGCCCCCTGCGAGTGGCGCAGGCTCCAGAGCGCAGGGGTCCTACGGCCGGCGGCGGAGGATGGCGCAGGCGATGCTGCGTTGGGCTCTGCTGCTTCTGGCCGTGACTTTCGCAGGTAGCGCTCGGAGCAATCCTGACGAGCCAGGACCTCCGGAGGAGCGCGGGAGAGGGAGTCACGCCGGCGGCGGCCCCTGCCCGACTCCGGGCGGCCTCGGCGACGGTACCCCCGCGTCCGTTACTGGCGGTTCCCCAGCGTACTTGCTAGGTGGAGGAGCTCGAACCCTGGGGTGTGGGGATGGCTTTGTGGAGTCAGCCACCCTCTTTAGTTCTTGCTTGGGCTTCGCTCCCAGCTCCAAGAGACATCTGCTGTCTAGGGGGCTTTCTCTGTTAAAGTAGATTTTCTGGCACCCAAGATGAGGAGTTGGGTTTTAAGGTATGGCCCCCACGGGACCCCGGCAGGAGATGGGCAGGAGTGAGGAATGGTGGATGCTGACAAGAAAGGAGCTTTTGTCTAATCACACTGGACACCTCTCTTAAAATGGAGTTTAAATGCTCCTATCTTGTATTAAATTTTGTATTTGTTACCCCGAGTTGCAAAGGAAAAGAACATCATGAACTATTAATTAAGGGTTACTTCCTGGGCCGGGTGCCGTGGCTCAGGCCGGTAGTCCCAGCTACCCCGGAGGCTGAGGTGGGAGGTTCACCTGAAACCAGGAATTGAGGCTGCAGTGCGCTAGCACGACTTTTATTCCATAGCTTCAAAGTCCTTTCTCAATCAAACCTAAAGAGAACAGAACCAACTGTTATTTCTATGTGCTTGTGGAGAGAAGTGCCATAAAAGAAGGAATATCCTTTCTGGCGAAAGTGGGAAGGGAACAGTTCAAAGAAAGTAGGCCTTAGAGGGGAAAATAGAAGATGTGGCCTGGATAAATCCCAAACTGGACTTTAAAACATCCTAATGAGGCTGGTCGTGGTGGCTCACGCCTCAAATTCCAGCACTTTGAGAGGCCTAGGGAGGAGGATCGCTTGAGCCCAGGAGTTCAAGACCAGCCTGGGCACCATAGCAAGAACTTACTAAAAATATATATATATTATGAACAATACCTTACCTTGATCCCATACTGCTAAATGTTTGTGCTTCCTTCTTGCAGGCACTCTGGCGCCTCGATTTGGTCAGGCTTCAGAATATAGAACAGTAAGTAGGAAACCACTTGTACTGTTTCTAATAATACAGCGAAGCCCAAAACCGTTTGGGAGGGAGGCTGGCTTTCAGGTCTGACCTACCGCTTTTGAAAACGATTGAGGACTGCATTTAAAACCAGGTTCTCAGGCAGGCCTTTTGATTCAGATAAAAGTGTACATTTT
>NW_016107997.1:6043-9036 GCF_001604975.1 Cebus imitator
TAGACATTTTATGTACCTTATCAAATTGAATTCTGAGGATGTACATGGAGACAAACCAACTGAGAACACGCAAAGAATATTTTTTTCAGGGCTTGGTATAGCAAGGAGTCAGCCACTGTCACTTGCATTTTGGTAGGGACTTGAGTCAAAGAGAGAAGTGGGAAAACTACAGTGGAAAATAGGAATGGTTTCAGGTATGGCCTGATTGGAGGCTGTTGGCACAGGGATGCTGCAGGTGGGCTAACTAGAAGCAGGACATTCTATGGCATTGGTTAGGGGTGCATATTTGGTTTTCTCTGATTGTTTTAAGTTGGAATGGAGGACAGAAATTAGGGAAACTGTCAGTTAGTAATCAAGTCCTAACCATTTTGCGGCCGGGCACGGTGCTCCTGCCTGTAATCCCAGCACTTTGGGAGGCTGAGGCGGGTGGATCACCTAAGGTTAGGAGTTTGAAACTACCCTGGCCAACATGGTGAAACCTTGTCTCCACTAAAAATACAAAAAAAATTAGCCGGGCGTGGTGGCATATGCCTGTGATCCCAGCTACTGGAGAGGCTGAAGCAGGAGAATTGCTTGAACCCCAAGGTGGAGGTTGCAGTGAGCCAAGATCACACCACTGCACTCTAGCCTGGATGACAGAGTGAAACTCCATGTCAAAAAAAAAAAAGTCCTAGCCATTTTGGGCTGATGGTAAAGGGGTTATTGTTTGGCTTTCTGGACTATCATTAGAGAGAGCAATCTGATTTCCTAGAAGTCTGACTTATAGCCTGCTGACCTCCTGGGCTGGTTATTCTGAATAACGGTTTGGGTTCCTGGGCAGGTTGCTGCAGGTTGTGGGTCAGAGTTCTGTTTTATATAAGGTCTAGTCATTGTCTGTATATTTGGTCTCTCAATTTTCACAATGCCATTGTAAGATAGACATTATTTGACATATGAGGGTATTGACTTCAGTAGGTTAACTTTGAGCGTTCAGCTCACAGTAGGCCTCTTCCAGGAAGCCTTCCCACCCTATTCCCTTCCTCCAAAGCAGAGATATATACACACACTTTCTCTGTGCTTACCTGTACTGCATCATCATCACCATTGTAACAGTAAATACTTATATACCTACATGCCACACTAGTGTTCTATTTTTTTTTTTTTTGAAACGGAGTTTCGCTCTTGTTGCCCAGGCTGGAGTGCAATGGCACGATCTCGGCTCACCGCAACCTCCGCCTCCTGGGTTCAGGCAATTCTCCAGCCTCAGCCTCCTGAGTAGCTGGGATTACAGGCACGTGCCACCATGCCCAGCTGATTTTTTGTATTTTTAGTAGAGACGGGGTTTCACCATGTTGACCAGGATGGTCTCGATCTCTTGACCTCGTGATCCACCCGCCTCGGCCTCCCAAAGTGCTGGGATTACAGGCGTGAGCCACCGCACCCGGCCACACCAGTGTTCTAAATGCTTCATGTATAATAACTAATTTCATCTTTCACAGGACTGGGAGGTAGAGAACATTATTTGATTAGTAGCCCTTTGGTCAAGGTCACATGGAAGTGGTGGAGCTATGCTTCAAATCCAAGCAGTCTGACTTCACATCCAGTGCTTTTCTCTACCCCATCATAGCATTGGATTGTAACTGCCTGTTTGCCTATTTCTTCCAGGAAACTGTGTATGCCTGTTGTCAGGGATAATGTCTTATTTGCTATTCGGTGCTCAGTCTTCAGCATCTCATGGATGCCCAGTAACACTTTTAGCCAGTGATTCAGTTTGCTTGGGTTTGATTTTCTTTTAGAAAATGGGAATTATGGCCGGGCGTGGTGGCTCACACCTGTAATCTCAGCACTTTGGGAGACTGAGGTGGGTGGATCACGAGGTCAGGAGTTTGAGACCAGCCTGGCCAAGATGGTGAAACCCCCACTCTACTAAAAATACAAAAATTAGCTGGGCGTAGTGGTGAGTGCCTGTAATCCCAGCTACTTGGGAGGCTGAGACAGGAGAATCGCTTGAACCCAGGAGGCAGAGGTTGCAGTGAGCTGAGATCGCGCCATTGCACTCCAGCCTGGTGACAGAGCGAGACTCCATCTCAAAAAAGAAAGAAAAAAAGAAAATGGGAATTATGGTACCTTTGTTTCAAGGCTGGGATTAGGGTGACTGAGATCCTACATGCAGAATTTAAGAAGGCACTCATACGCGGGAGCTAAGGCCAGTGCTATAGGACCTGCTGTCTTTTTTTGAGATGGATCTCACTCTGTCACCCAGGCTAGAGTTCAGTGGTGAGAGCTCTGCTCATTGCAACCTCTGCCTCCCGGGTTAGAGCGATTCCCCTGCCTCAGCCTCCCGAGTAGCTGGGACTATAAGCATGTGCCACTATACCCAGCTAATTTTTTTGTATTTTTAGTAGAGGCAGGGTTTCACCATGTTGGCCAGGCTGACCTCAAAGGATCCACCCACCTCAGCCTCCCAAAGTGCTGGGATTACAGGCTTGAGCTACCTCCTGGCCTGGACCTGCTATCATTTGACAGGATTGTTAAAAGGATGACCTACACAAGAGATCTTTGGTTTGGCTGGTTTTCATGCAGTGGTGTTTACAGCTAATTGATCACAACCACAGATTTCTCTGTTCCTTTTCCATTCTTCTGCTTCACTTGACCAGCCTTAAGAAAAAAAAAGAGAGAGAGAGAAAGATCTTTGGTTTTTTTCTTCCCCCCTGATTTCTATTGCCACTGCTCTAATTTAGGACCCCCATTATCTCTCACCTAGATTAACTTAGTGGCTTTTCAATGGATTTTCCCCAGCCTTTTGGTATCTTCACTTTCCAGTTCCAGTTCCTGCTACACACTGCTGCTACAATTAGTCTCTAAAACTTTGACTGAGTGTAGCATGTCTCTGTGCAAAATCTTCAAGGACTTCTTCTCATTGCCCACAGAGAAAGTCTAACCTCATTAACACAGCCTGCTTTTCTCCCTGTACCTTCTGGTGCTTTCTCATAGTTTATCCTCCTTTATCCTTA
>NW_016107997.1:9507-11505 GCF_001604975.1 Cebus imitator
GATTCTTCTGCCTCAGCCTCCCAAGTAGTTGGAGTTACAGGCATGTGCCACCATGCCGGGCTAATTTTGTATTTTTAGTAGAGACAGCGTTTCGCCATGTTGGTCAGGCTGGTCTGAAACTCCTGACCTCAGGTGATCTGCCCTCGTTGGCCTCCCAAAGTGCTGGGATTACAGGTGTAAGCCACCGCGCCTGGCTTCTGTTTCAAGAATGTTTGGCTATTTGGAGTCCCTTACCTTTCCATCTGAATTTTAAGATCAATTTGTCAGTTTCTGCTGCTGCTGCAAAGAAAAAGACACCTAAGGTTTTGATAGGGATTGCATTGAATTTGTATATCAATTTGGAGAATATTGCCACATCTTAAAAGTGTTAGGTCTTCTGATACATGAACATGGGGTGTCTTTCTATGTATTTAGGTCTTTAATTTCTTTCAACAGTGGTTTGTAGTTTTCAGTATACATGTCTTAAAGTTTATAAATATTTATATTTAAGTGTTTATTATTATTATTTTTTTTAAGACAGAGTCTCACTCTGTTGCCCAGGCTGGAGTGTAGTGGAGCCATCTCGACTCACTGCAACCTCCACCTCACAGGTTCAAGCAAGTCTTCTGACTCAGCTTCACAAGTGGCTGGATTACAGGCTCCTGCCATCAGGCCTGGATAATTATTGTGTATATATACATATATTATTTATTTATTTATTTATTTTTTGAGACAGACTCTTACTCTGTAGCCCAGGCTGGAGTGCAGTGGCGTGATCTCGGCTCACTGCAACCTCTGTCTCCTGGGTTCAAGCAGTTCTCCTGCCTCAGCCTGCTGAGTAGCTGGGACTACAGGCACCCACCACCATGCCCAGCTAATTTTTATATTTTTAGTAGAGATGGGGTTTCACCATATTGGCCAGGCTGGTCTTGACCTTGTGATCTGTGCACCTTGGCCTCCCAAAGTGCTGGGATTACAAGCATGAGCCACTGCACCTGGCCAAGAATTATTTTTACTTTTATTTTTTTGAGACAGAGTTTTGCTTTTGTTGCCCAGGCTGGAGTGTAGTGGCGCAATCTCAGATCTTAGCTCACTGCAACCTCCACCTCCCAAGTTCAAGTAATTCTCCTGCCTCAGCCTCCGAGTAGCTGGGATTACAGGCGTCCGCCACCATGCCTGGCTAATTTTTTGTATTTTTAGTACAGACGAGGTTTCACCATGTTGGCCAGGCTGGTCTTGAACTCCTGACCTCAGGTGATCCACCTGCCTTGGCCTCCCAAAGTGTTGGGATTACAGGCAGGAACCACCACACTCTGCCCTTCTGTAAGAATTAAAATGACATTAAGGAATAATAAATGTGCAGTGGCCCTCTTCCGGAGAGTGGAGAGGAAGTTTTGGGGAAATGTCTGCCCGGATTGAACTCTCTTCCTGTAGTTAGTATCTTGTGGCATGAAAATCGGAGTCTCCGTCGATGATGAACCTGCTTTAAACATTTTTCCTTTGGCACAAATTTGCTTCAATTGTGAATCTCCTGCTTTCTTTAATGTTTTTGGCTAAATGTCAGTGTCTTAAAAATTCAGACTGAAGGATGAGATTGCTGATTTTGTCTTGGCATTAAGCCAAGGGATTAAGGTGGAATTTAATAGAACATCCACATGGAGATTTTAGTGAAGTGTAAATTATGAAGCTAGATGATATGATGAAATGTCTCAGACTTTCATTTAAAAATCAGTCAGATTGGCCATGTGTGGTGGCTCACACCTGTAATACCAGCGCTTTGGAAGGCCAAGGCGGGCGGATCACAAGGTCAGGAGTTCAAGACCAACCTGGCCAATATGGTAAAACCCTGTCTCTACTAAAAATAGAAAAATTAGCTGGGTGTGGTGGTAAGTGCCTGTAGTCCCAGCTACTTGGGAAGCTGAGGCAGAAGAATTGCTTGAACTTGGGAGGTGGAGGTTGCAGTGAGCCAAGATGACGCCACCATACTCCAGCCTGGGAGACAGAATGAGACTGTCTCAA
>NW_016107997.1:11582-14594 GCF_001604975.1 Cebus imitator
GTTGCCCAGCCTCCACCTCCTGGGTTCAAGTGATTCTCCTGCCTCAGCCCCCTGAGTAGCTGGGATTGCAGGCATGCACAACCATGCCCGGCTAATTTTGTAGCTTTTAGTAGAGATAGGGCTTCTCCATGTTGGTCAGGCTGGTCTCAAATTTCTGAGCTCAAGTGATCCGATCCGCCTGCCTCAGCCTCCTAAAGTGCTGGGATTACAGGCGTGAGCCACCATGCCCAGCCGAGGTCCTCTTTTTACATAGCATGCATTGAACCATCACATCAACATTGTATCTGATTTTTGCATTAGAAAATTTTTTTTCTGGAAGATAAAAATATTTTTATTGAATTAGTCTAGGAAATCTAGGGAGATCTGGAACATATTCTCCTCTGAGCTATTTTATATGACTGTATCTCAAGTCATTCTCGAATTTCTCTGTCTCTTTTTTCCATCCAAACTGTGCTCAGTATAAATTACCAGGATGTCCCAGAGACTTTAACCCTGTGTGTGGCAGTGACATGTCCACTTATCCCAATGAATGTACTCTGTGCATGAAAATCAGGTAATGTGATTTTACAACTGTAAAATTTTTCTTCATTTCTTTGTTTTTTTTTTTGTTTCTTTGTTTTTTGAGACAGTCTCACTCTGTCACCCAGGGTGGAGTGCAGTGGTGAAATCTTGGCTCACTGCAACCTCCGCCTCCTGGGTTCAAGCAATTCTCATGTCTCAGCCTCCCAAGTAGCTGGGATTACAGGCACTGCCATGCCCGGCTAATTTTGTATTTTTAGTAGATATGGGGTTTCACCATGTTGGCCAGGCTGGTTTCAAAGTCCTGACCTCAAGTGATCCACCTGCTTCGGCCTCCCAAAGTGTTGGGATTACAGGCGTGAGCCACTGTGCCCGGGCTCTTCATTTCTTTTGTTGGATTTTGATTACTTAGGAGGTAGTGTCCATTTTATTGGATATAAGTATCAAACATGACATGTTTATGGTAGTTCTCAGTTTTCAGGGTGATGATTAAAAAGATGCAAAATCCTCAGTGCATTTTTCGAGTCAAGTTAAAGAATAAGATGTAATCAAATTATATTATTGCCCATGAATTCGAAATTTCTTAAAATTAAGAGTCTATTGAATAAACTCTGTGGAGTATTAAATTTTATTTTTAATTCAAAGGGCATGTGTGGGTGATCTGCACACCCTGTACTACTAGTCAGGAAGTAGGACTTACTGACGCTACTTAGTGGAATGGTAAGTAATGAGTGTATTATACTTGATACGCTTCATGTAGCACACCTGACCAGGTCACTGTGACTGCTTCTTCAGGTATGCAGCTTTGTATAGAGCAGGGATTCATTATCTGACCTCAGTCGGTCTTCTCTGATTCTTTTTTTTTTTTTTTGAGACTGAGTCTCACTTGTCGCCTGGCTTACTGCAACCTCTTCCTCCCAGGTTCAAGCGATTCTCTTGCCTCAGCTTCCCAAGCAGCTGGGATTACAGGCATGTGCCATCATGCCTGGCTAAGTTTTGTATATATATATATTTTTATTTGGAATTTTGCTCTTGTTACCCAGGCAGGAGTGCAATGGCACGATCTCGGCTCACTGCAACTTCCACCTCCGGGGTTCAAGAGATTTTCCTGTCTCAGCCTCCCGAGTAGCTGGGATTACAGGCATGAGCCACCATACCCAGCTAATTTTTGTATTTTTAGTAGAGAAGGGGTTTCACCATATTGGTCAGGCTGCTCTTGAACTCCTAACCTCAGGTGATCCACTCAATTTGGCCTCCCAAAGTTCTGGGATTACAGGTGTGAACCACCACACCTGGTCTAATGTTTGTATATTTAGTAGAGATGGGTATTCACCATGTTGGCCAGGCTGGTCTTGAACTCCTAACCTCCAGTGATTCACCCACCTCAGCCTCCCAAAGTGCTGGGATTACAGGCGTGCTCAGCCCTCTGAGTGATTCTTTGGGGTTAGTGTCCTGTGCCTTAGGGTTAGGGAAAAAATGTCAGAGTGGGGACTTTCACCCTGTTTCCTAGATTTAGCTTAAAAAAATGATTAAGTGTAGCCCTGAAGGAATCTAATGTATAATTACATGGGTCCTTTTAATACCAATAGTGAGGCAGTTTCAGTATGATAGGTAATAATTGTGTCTCTATGATTGTTCAATTTGCAGGGAAGATGGTCATGATATTAAAATCATCCGAAATGAACCCTGCTAATGGAGCAGTTTACAGAAAAGAAGATGGAGAGACCACCTTGACTGGCACACTAGATAAATCGCATTTCCTCTTTTTCTCTTTTCCTATGTTTCTTTGCACGAGATTTGTTAACCCACATTTTCTAAGAGGAGATATGGAAGACAGCCATGTATAGTGATGGATAATTTAAAGAAAAAAAGAATCTTCATTTCTTGGCTTTTGCTCCTAGAGTTAAGCTTACTGCCTAGATGACTTGTGCATTGGTTTATTCAGTTGAAATAAAATCAGCATTGAATTCAGTTCTTACTGTTCTCTGTTGAAAATGCTGTTCTCATTTCAGGGGAGGCAGAATTTTACCTCTATCCTTTAAGAGTTTTTCAGCTGGGTCAGAGAATTAAATGAACATAAGACAGATGAACAGGAGAAAAGCATACAGACTTATTTAATACAAGTTTCACTTGGCATGGGAGTCTTCAAAAAGAAACGCTCAAATACACAGAGTTGAACACTTATATGCTGAATTAGACAAACAGTAGTGAATTATGAAAGTGTGGCATGGCAGAGGGGCTTGGGCTGAGTTAATTGGGTGAAGTGGCTGGGAGGATAAAGTTTGTTTGTACACATTTCCCTTGACCTCAATTTCCAATGTTCCCTATGTTCCCTAGTCCTTGATAATAAGAATGTTACTTTACTTCTGGCATAGGGAGGATATCTTTCACATGGGAATTTTATCTCCTGCTTTTAAGAAACAGAAGGAAAGTCAGAATGACCTTCTTGCACCTGCTGTTCTTCAAGTGTTTTTCACACAAAATAGTCAATAT
>NW_016107997.1:14818-20326 GCF_001604975.1 Cebus imitator
TAGTAGAGACGGGGTTTCACCATGTTGACCAGGATGGTCTCGATCTCTTGACCTTGTGATCCACCCGCCTCGGCCTCCCAAAGTGCTGGGATTACAGGCGTGAGTCACCGCGCCCGGCCGGGTTGGCCTACTCTTAACACCTTCGTCACTCAGCAGCCTCACATGGCTCTGTTCCTCTCAGGCATGGGTAAATTTCAGTGGGTGAGAAGTGGAGTTGTTGAGAGGGTAAGATCTAACTCCTTTCCCTAATTCTTGGATAATTTTATGTGTAATTGGTACAGTGTTCTGCACATGGCAAGTAACTGTAAGATACTTTGGATCTAACATTAACCCAAACTGGTAAAGAATCAGTGGAGGTACAAATATTTATTAGATTAAAAATTTCCTTTCAATACAGTTTTTATTCTGAGTTCACACAGGAGTTTGGCTTTTCTTAAATCAGTGGTTCTCAGTCCAGGGTGATTTTTCCCAAGGGGACATTTGGCAGCGCATCTGGAGGCATTTTTGGTGTAACAGCTGAGGTGTGGAGTGCTACTCAGGGATGTTTCTAAACAACCTGCATTGCATAGGCAGCCCCCAACAGCAAGGAATTTTCCAGTCCAAACCTCAGTAGTGCAAGGTTGAGACATCCTGGTTTAGAGTTTGATACAGCATAAGCATTTTATAACAATAAGTGACCAGGGATTCAGAATGACAGCATTTTCCAGGTAGAGAATTTTGAGTCATGGGGCCTGGGTTTAAGTACGTTCCAGCACTAGGCCATAGTGAAACACGATGCAAGAGGTGACTGGGAGAGTGGTATAGTGGGAAGAACATGGCTTTTGGGGGTGAGCTAAATATGAGTTCATTTTGATTCCAATTCTTGTGCTTCCGTTTTCAGATCTGAAAATGGGGTTGATGCTTAGCTCCTGGAGCTATGGTGAGGAAACCGCTTAGCATAGTGCTTGGCATATAGAAACCACTGAAATAGGTACTACTGTTGCTTTAGGCACCTCTCCTAGAGGGGAGAAAACAGGCCCACAAAGGCAAACACATTTGCTTAAGGTGATAGAACGCATTTGAAACTGAGCCTGGGCCTCCTGCGATGGCTCATGCCTGTAATCCCAGCACTTTGGGAGGCTGAGGTGGGCAGATCACAAGATCAGGAATTCAAAACCAGTCTGGCTGATATGGTGAAACCCCATCTCTACTAGAAATTCAAAAATTAATCGGGCCTGGTGGCATGCACCTGTAGTCCCAGCTAGTCAGGAGGCTGAGGCAGGAGAATCACTTGAACCCAGGAGGTGGAGGTTGCCAGCTAGGGTGGCAGAGTGAGACTCCATCTAAAAAACAAAAAAAACAAAAAACAAAACAAAACAAAAAAACAAAACTCAGCCTGGTCTAGGAAGCTGGACCTGCAAATTTTAAGTCCTCTGTTTTTATACAAAATAGGGGCAATGAAGTAGAAAGCTGTGTAACATAAATGTACCACAATTATTGTCCTGTAATTATTTTTGGCTTAAAATTTTTATAGAAGTCATATATGCTTTTTCGAAAATTAAAAAGAAAAATACGGACCAGGTGCAGTGGCTCACACCTGTAAGCCCAGCACTTTGGGAGGCTGAGGCAAGAGGATCACTTGAGACCAGGAGTTCAAGACCAGCCTGGGCAACACAGGAGACCCGTCTCTATTAAATAAATAAATATGTAGATACAGAAGTATATAAAAATAGAGTGAAAGTCTTACCCATCCTAGCCTCCGGAGACACTTAAAACTGATTTGAAATGTCTTTTCTCTCTTAATATATGTGTATACAAAATTACACACATGCACACACACAAACTGTCCTGTAAACTTGTTTTTACTCTTAAGTATTGGGTTTGTTTTCATGTTGATATATATTGTTTCTTCTTCTTTTTTAAAAATTTATTATTATTATTTTTTGAGACTGAGTTTTGCTCTGTTGCCCAGGCTGGAGTATAGTAGCATGATCTCTGCTCACGGCAACCTCTGTCTCCCAGGTTCAAGCAATTCTCCTGCCTCAGCCTCGCAAGTAGCTGGGATTACAGGCGTGCACCACTACACCTGGCTAATTTTTCTATTTTTAGTAGAGATGGGGTTTTACCGTGTTGGAGAGGCTCATCTGGAACTCCTGACCTCAAGAGATCTGCCCGCCTTATTGTCCTCCCAAAGTGCTGGGATTACAGGCGTGAGCCACCATGCCCAGTCTTTTAAACAGCTACACAGTATTCTGTTATTGGGCCATAATTTATCCACTTTATTGACCTATATCTGGATTATTTATTAGGATTCTCTCGATTGAAAGAGGGAAATTCCAACTCAAACTTGTCTAAGCTAAAAGGGGAATTAATTACCTCCTTGATATAGTGAAGTGACTAAGCACATTGGCTCAAAGCTAGATGTCTACATTCACTGACCAAGTTACTACGTAACTCAGTTTCCACATTTATAAAGTGAGGAAGATAATAGTATCTACTTAAGATAATGCATGTAAGGTACTTAGGACACTTGAAATGTTGGCTGTATTATACAAAACTATACTTAAAAAAAACCACTTCCTTTTTTGACTTAATATTAATGGATATTTTTCCAAGTCTATACATTTAGATCTATGTCATTAAAAACACTTGCATGTATTCTGTTATATGGACATACCATAATTTGTTTATTCAGTCTCATCCTGATGGACATTTAAGTTATTTCTCATTTTCACTATCACAAATAATGCCGAAATTACGTCTTTTATTTCTTTTTATTTACTTATTTATTTATTAAATGAAAACTTTTCTTTTAGTAGAGATGGGTCTCACTATGTTGTCCAGGCTGGAGTGCAGTGGCTATTCACAGGCAAGATACTGCTACTGATCAGCACCAGAATTTTGACCTGGTCTGTTTCTGACCTGGGCTGGTTCACCCCTTCTTAGGCAACCTGTGGTCCCCTGCTCCCAGAAGGTCACCATATTGATGCTGAACTTAATGCGGACACCCATAGGCATAGCACACTACAGCCCAGAATACCTGGACACAAGCAATCGTCCTGCCTCAGCCTCTTGAGTAGCTGGGACTACAGGCATGCACCACAACGTCTAGGTTTCATGCCTTTGTACACATGCCCTTCCTTGTTTGAGCACATTGTGTAGGATAAATTCATAAGATTGTCATTACTTTGTCAGAAGATACATAAATTTAAAACATTGAAAGGGATTGCAAAACCATTATGAAAAGGACACACCTGTCTACATCCTCCATGACAAATGAGTACTTGGTTCTTCTTTCTACTACTATTGAATTATAGAAGCAGTGCTGCCCCAAATCTGCTTAGTCAGAGTTGTTCTGCAAACTCAGTTTGCATCCATTCTTTTTATTTTATTTTATTTTTTAATTTAATTTGAGACAGAATCTCTCTGTCAGCCAGGCTGGAATGCAGTGGCATCATCTTGGCTCACTGCAACCTCTGTCTTCCCTGCTCGAGCAATTCCCCTGCCTCATCCTCTAGAGTAGCTGAGAATACAGGCGTGTGGCACTGTGCCCAGCTAATTTATGTATTTTTAGTAGAGATGGGGTTTCACCATGTTGACCAGGCTGGTCTCGAACTCCTGACCTCAGGTGATCTGCCCGCCTTGGCCTCCCAAAGTACTGGGTTTACGGGCATGAGCCACTGTGCCTGACCAGCATTCATTCTTTATTGACGAATTCTTTTTTCCCCCTTAATGTTCTTCTTTAAAAGTGGCATAGTAATTATAGTTGTCTCAATCAAGTAAATGGTGAGCAGAAAGTGCAACAATCTATGGAGAGTTCTAGAATAGAAGGTGCCCAAGGATGGAGATCCTCCAAGTCTTGCTCATCACGGTATTTTCAGTGCTCACAGTGCATATCTGTTGGTTGACGAAATGAAAATACAGCTTAGGAGGCTCACAAAATAATGACAAAAAAAACACTAACCTCCATGAATTTCCTTCCTGCAAGAACAGGCAAGATAACTCAAACCAGAAACCCACACACCACAAAGAAGACAAGGTTTTGACTTGCCCAACAGCCAATTTCATTTTCTCCTATGTTACTCTGAAAAAGGTAACAATGCTACATGCCCAGATGATCTTGAACAGTTCCAGGAGCATACCTTAAACTGCTTTAGAGTCTTCCTTTAATTTTATTGATTTATTTATTCATTTTTGAGGCAGAGTCTTGCTCTATCGCCCAGGTTGGAGCGCAGTGGTACGATCTCAGCTTACTGCAACCTCCGCCTTCTGGGTTCAAGCAATTCTCCTGCCTCAGTCTCCTGAGTAGATGGGATTACAGGTGTCCACCACCACACCCAGGGAATTTTTAAATATTTTTTAGTAGAGATAGGGTTTCACCATATTGGCCAGGGTTGTCTGGAACTTCTGAACTCGTGATCCACCCACCTCCACCTCCCAAAGTCCTGGGATTACAGGCCTGAGCCATTGTGTCTGGCCCTTTTTTTAATTTTAAAAATTATTCTTAATTTTTGAAGAGATGTGGCTTCTCCATATTGCCCAGGCTGGTCTTGAACTCCTGAGTTCAAGTGATCCGCCTTCCTTGGCCTCCCAATGTGCTGGAATTACAGACATATGTCACAGCACCTGGCCCTGGCTTAGATTTGTTAAATGATGAATAAAAAATCTTTACATCTGATCAGTCACTCATTTATGTGGTACACACTTGTAGATATCTACTATGTGGTAAGCATGGGGTATACAATGACAAATGAACCTTAGCTCCTGTATATGCAGAACTTATAGGATCATTCTTTTTTCTCTGAAAAGCAGAACAACTCTCACTTCTCAAAAACAAGAATCTGATGTCTGCTCTAGACTGTGAGTTCCATGAGGGTAAAACCAATATTTGTTGTGTCCCCTACTGTATTCCCAGCACTTGGCACAGTGCCTGTCACACAGTAAGTGCTTAATAAGTACTTGTGAGCTGGTTTAGTTTCATTTTGTTGAATGAAGACAGTTTCATTCTGTTGGCTTCTGCATTCTGTGGCCAGATTTACAGTCGCAAGAGTATTTTGGACAGAAGGAGAAGCTGAACTTCAGGCAGCAAAGCAGGTGGCGACAGTTAGACATAAATCGCTCTCATTCAACCTTCAGGGCAGCCACTTCCTCACTAGGTCTTGGAGGTGGGCTCACCCAGACCATAAGCCTCAAAATAAAATAAGGGGACTTATATCCTAGTTTATTGAACATTTATTTGCTGAACTATATATCTATATATATACAGACTATATTAAAAAACACTATATATAGTGTGTGTGTGAATGTGTGTGTGTGTATAGTGTTTTTTTTTTTTTTTTTTTGGAGACAGAGTCTCTCTCTGTCACCAGGCTGGAGTGCAGTTGTGCCATCTTGGTTCACCTCCACCTCCACCTCCCAGGTTCAAGCCATTTTCCTGCCTCAGCCTCCCGAGTAGTGGGATTATAGGTGTCCACCACCACACCTGGCTAATTTTTGTATTTTTAGTAGAGATGGGGTTTCACCATGTTG
>NW_016107997.1:21886-27350 GCF_001604975.1 Cebus imitator
TTTGAGACAGAGTCTCGCTCTGTCACCCAGGCTGGAGTGCAATGGTGCGATCTCGGCTCACTGCAACTTCTGCCTCCTAGGTTCAAGTGATTCTTTTGCCTCAGCCTCCCAAGTAGCTGAGATTAAAGGCATATGCCACCACACCCGGCTAATTTTTGTATTTTTAGTAGAAATGGGGTTTCACTATGTTGGCTACGCTGGTCTCGAACTCCTGACTTCATAATCTACCTACCTCGGCCTCCCAAAATTCTGGGATTACAGGCATGAGCCATGGCACCCAGAACTTTCTTCTTCTTCTTCTTTTTTTTTTTTTTTGAGACAGATTCTCACTCTGTTGCCGAGGCTGGAGTGCAGTGGTGCAATCTCAGCTCACTGCTGAGAATTGCTTGAACCCCTCCCGAGTTCAAGCAATTCTACTGCCTCAGCCTCCTGAGTAGCTAGGATTACAGGTGCGTGCCACCACACCTGGCTAATTTTTGTATTTTTAGTAGAGAGGGGGTTTCACCACGTTGACCAGGCTGGTCTCAAACTCCTGACCTCAAGTGATCTGCCCGCCTTGGCCTCCCAAAGTGCTGGAATTATAGGTGTGAGCCACCGTGCTCGGCCAAAACCGACTCCAGTATTCTTAATCCATAGTATTGAAATTACAGGCACATGTATGAGGGCCTGTGATCTCAAGTGCTATCCTTTATGCTTTATATTGTTTAAGAGAAAAAAGTCAACTCTGTTTCTTAATAGTCTAGCAGATTCAAAAACTGATTTTCTTATTGTGCAGAGGATTGTGTTTATGTAACATTTATGATACAATTAGAATTCATAGTTCTTGTAGCTTTTTTCTGTCCCCAAGTAGAATTAGATTTCCTTATATGTAGAAAGATTTTAAAAATTGGGGGAGGAAATACATTAAAACATGAATGAAATTAAATAATCGTACTCAAATTTTCTTCAAGGAGTGTACACTGTTTTGCTAATTATAATAAAGTGGGTGTTATTAAAAATCAGAGTCGGGGAGAGGAGGAAGAAAGGTCTGATTTTCAAAGCCATGAGATGAAGGAAACCTTATTCGAACCAACAAATCCATGAGTCAGAAGGAGCCCAGCAATAATCTTTTTACAGATGATGACCAAAGATGCTTCCTGGCCCGTGCGAAGCCACCAGGGGGCAGTGGCTCCCTGAGAACTGCTGCTGCTCCCAGCTCAGGCGGCTCAGCCTGAGGGCTACGACTCAGCGTCACCAACCTTGGGAGTTACTCTGCACTTACGTGCTGCTTCGGAAGGCTCTTATGCTTCGATTTGTGAAGGCACCGTTTCTGTAAATAAAACCGAACGGTGCTCCGGCAGGGGCAGCGCGCAGTTGAGGGCCTGGGTGAAAAGATGGGACATAAACCGAAACCATTTTGCCTTCTGGAGCAGGAGTCACGGAAATGGGTTTGACCTCGCTCCCAGGTTGACCTAGCTCCCACGGACGGCGGGAGGCGGGGCGCGCTTCTCTGCGGGCGGCACGTCGAGGAGGAAGTTCCCACTTTTCTTCTCCAGCTCTTCTGCCTCAACGCCGCCGCCGCCTGCCCCAAACCCCCAGTTCACAATCTTACATTCTGGCGAAAACTTCTGCCTTTATGCATGATTTCAGGCAAGGCATGTAACATTCTATCTTTGCTTGGCTATACTGTTTATAAAGTTGTTTATGCGTTATAAAACACTTTCATGCGTGTTTTCCACCCGTGAATTGAAACGGTTTGGGCTTTCGATTCCGACGCTGAAGACCTTCGCTATGCTGGAAATGAGTACAGCCTAAGTGACTACAGAAAGCCTTGGATTACTGGACCAAGCACTGAGGACATCGCATTGGCCTGACAACACTGACCAGGCTGCAGGCTAAAGCTCCTGACGTGGGCATAGTGGAAAGGCCAAGATCTCAAATGTGGAGCTTGGCAACGAATTTCTTTCTGAAAAGTAAGAGCAAGGCGACGCTGTAGAAACATTTAGTATTCAAAGACTTTCAGAGGCATCTGTGCCCATCAGATTGGCAATGAATATGTGTGAGACAGATGACCCTCATTTTCAATGTGGTTTGGAGGTCTTTGGGAGAGACAAGAATTCCTTTGTTTGCCACAGGTGATTTATTAGGGAAAGTTGTCTTTCTAAACCATATATTCTCAAAAGTTGCAACAAGTCTTACTCATGCAGAAAAATCTTTCAACAGGTGCATTTGCTGCAGAGTTTTTAGGGTGGTGTGGTTTTACACACTTGATAAATGCTTGTAAATATATTTGGGATTTGTTGTGATCACTACGACCTTTGTTTCCTCTCTTCGCAGTGGATTTGGTGGCTACCATTACTGTGGGAAGTAGAAAAGTTCCTCTTTAAAGTTTCCTTTCTTGTTAAAGAATAGATCATAAGTGTGCTAATAACTCTTTATTAAGCCCTATCCTATGTAGCTGTTAGACATGCCATGCTAACAGGCACGTGGTATATTCTATGTCCCTGTACTTTAACCACAATATCTATGTTGGACATACTTACAGGCATGTCCCAGATCACCATTGCTTTTACCTGTTTAGAAAAGTTTTAAGTTGTTAGCTAATCATGTTTTAGTTTAGATTGTGAGGTCTGGCTCCAACCAAAGGAGATCAGACACAGCAGTAAGGACAACCCCAGATGCATAAGGGGTAAATAGGTCTGCATCTCCTTTATTCATTGTACTCTTGTGGCAAGATGGCTAGTGAGAGTACCCTTCCTGCAGTCCAGGAAGTAAAAAAAGTAAATATTGTTTGCTGAGAGACCTTTGTCTCAGTGCTGGTTGTTCTTTGCGGCACCAAGCATCCGTTTTGTTTTGTTTTGTTTTGTTTTGTTTTGTTTTTGAAACAGAGTCTCACTTAGTCACCCAGACTGGAGTGCAGTGGCTCGATCTCAGCTCACTGCAACCTCTGCCTCCCAGATTCAAGCAATTCTCTTGTCTCAGCCTCCAGAGTAGCTGGGATCACAGGTGTACACAACCATGCCCAGCTAACTTTTGTATGTTTAGTAGAGACAAAGTTTCACCATGTTGGCCAGTTTGGTCTCGAACTCCTGACCTCAAGTGATCTCCCCACCTTGGTCTTCCAAAGAGCTGGGATTACAGGTGTGAGCCACTGCCCCATGACCTGTTTTCGATTTTCAACATAAATAAGGTGCTGAAAGGATTTAGTTCTCAGTGCTGCTGAGACAGGAGCTTCTCATTTAGACTCTACTGGGGAAAAACCTGGTCCCCAACAAGATGGCAGCACTTGGGTGGTTTATTATTTGTTGAGCACCAAAGATGTGCTCAGTCTAGTAAGAAAATCACATACGGTACCTTCCATGCCTTCTATAAGCCCACCTTCTCAGGCATCTTGGCTCACATCAGACAAAGGAGAATAAAATAAACAATTGACCCAGGGTATAATGTGAGGCCTGGAAAGCTGTTGTTTTTAAAGTAGAAACCATATTATTTGGCAAAATAGATCACAGCACCTTGAACACATTTTATACATTTAACCAGAATTTTGAGTGAATATTAGGTCTATAAAATGGTAGTAAGGCTAGGCTAAGCAACTTCTCTCTGCACCCTTTCAAGCTGATTCTTTCTTTTGGAACAGATGTTCCTTCCACTGTCTTCAACTCTCTCTATGGCTCCTGCAAAATGTATTTAATATATCCCACTGACAATCTACCAATGTCTGAGCCTCCGTATTTCATCAGTCTTTTAATAAATGTTTGTCTCCTTCACATTCTTCTTTTGACATCCAAATGTCCTGTAGAAAGATAATAAGTTTTTAACACAGGGATGGCAAATTCTAGGCAAGTTCCCAGGCACGCTGCCAATTGACAGCAGGTGTTACTGATCTATCATCACGTGCTTTTTTTACAGAGTCTGGAGTTAGCCTCAGAATCCTCAACGTGGCTGGGCAGGTGTTGGGAGGCCGAGGCAGGTGAATCACCAGAGATCGGGAGTTCGAAACCAACCTGGTCAACATGGTAAAACCCCGTCTGTTCTAAAAATACAAAAATTAGCTGGGTGTGGTGTGGGGCGTGTGTAATCCCAGTTACTTGGGAGGCTGAGGCAAGAGAATCACTTGAACCCAGGAGGCGGAGGTTGCAGTGAGCCAGTATGATGCCATTGCACTCCAGCCTGGCAACAGAGTGAGACTCCGTCTCAAAATCTAAAAAAAAAAAAAAAAGGATCCTTAATGCAGTGCTGCTGGCAGCCTATGCAGGCCAGTCAACTTTGGCATATGAGAAGGGGCCTATATGGCATCCCTCCCTACCTTAGTGCCATAATCTGGATGAGTTGCTAATATAGTATCTTCTTGGTCAGGGTTCCAGAAACCAGCAAACTGGATGATAAGGGCCTAAGGAGGATAGATATGAAGGTCAATCTTGTTCTACATCACGATTGCATCTTAAGCTCTTTGTGTAACTATTTTAATGGCAGAAATAAGAAGCAAGGGTGGCAGACCTATGAATGAATACTCTAGGAATATTTACTTTAAAATAGTGGAACGTTTTCAGGCCTTCCTAAGGGTAACTAGCTGACTTCAAATAGCTCATTTATCAAGCCTTGCATACAGGTAGTTTTCTATCTCTTGGGTCAGTGAAGCCTACACATGCCCTAGTGGGCATGAATCGTTATAAGGGGAAGCGTTGAGGAGCTGCTGCCAAGGGGAGTTGGATAGTGCCACCCGGAAAACCACAATGAAGTCAATGTCTCCTGCACATTGCGGTAGACTTTCCAGGTACTTCGGGTGAACTACTAGAATTTGTTTTTTTCCCCAAAGTCAGTCTACATAACCTCTCTGATATAAAAGCAGAGCAAAACTCATACAGGGTGTCTGCCACCATGCCCGGCTAACTTTTGTATTTTTAGTAGAGACAGGGTTTCACCATGTTGGCCAGGCTGGCCTCAAACTCCTGACCTCAAGTGATCTGCCCACTTCAGCCTCCCAAAGTGCTGGGATTACAGGTGTGAGCCTTCTCTCCTGGCTGATCAGTGGCTTTTAAACTCTAGCCTGCAGCTGAATCACCTGGAGGGCATACACATTGCTGACCCCACCCCCAGAGTTTCTGCGTTAGTAGTTATAGAATGGGCTTAAAAATCTGTATTTTTAACGAGTTCCTTGGAGATGCTGATGCTGCTGGTCAGGGAGCACAGAAGAACCACCAGCATAGAAAGCTTTCTGGACCATGGACTCCTTAGCTGAAAGATCCTGTAGACCAAATTATAATACAAGATAAGCAGCCCCTTCCATAAGATAGTATCCTAGCAAGGTACATTCCTGGCTAGGGCCATGGACTAGTTTGCTGGGGCTGTTGTAACAAAGTACCAGAGACTGGATAGCTTAAACAACAGAAACTAATTTCCTCACAGTTCTGGAGTCTAGACATCCAAGATCAAAGTGTTCCGGGGCTGCTTTCTTCTAAGGTCTGTCTTGGCTCTGAAGATGGCC
>NW_016107997.1:28529-30479 GCF_001604975.1 Cebus imitator
TGTTGCCCAGGCTGGAGTGCAATGGCATGATCTCGGCTCACCACAATCTTTGCCTCCTGGGTTCAAGCGATTCTCCTGTCTCAGTCTCCTGAATAGCTGGGATTATAGGCATGTGCCACCATGCCTGGCTAATCTTGTATTTTTAATAGAGACGGGGTTTCTCCATGTTGGTCAGGCTGGTCTCAAACTCCTGACCTCAGGTGATCCACCTGCCTTGGCCTCCCAAAGTGTGGGGATTACAGGCATGAGCCACCATGCCTGGCAACTTGTTTATTCTCTAATAAATATTCTATTGAACATCTACTTGATGCCAGGGATGGGGCTAGGTGCTGTGATACAATAAATAAGGACTAGGCAGGATTATGTAGTGATTAAAACACATTCTGGAGGTCAGGCTTCATGTCTCATGCCTGTAATCTCAACATTCTGGGAGGCTGAGATGGGAGGACCACTGGGAAGCCAGGAGTTTGAGATAAGCCTGGGCAATATAGTGAGACCCCATCTCTATAATTTTTTTTATTTTTTTTTGAGATGGTGTCTTGCTCAGCCAGCCATGCTGGAGTGCAGTGGCTTGATCTCAACTCACTGCAACCATTGTCTCCTGGGTTCAAGCAATTCTCTTGTCTCAGCCTCGGAGTAGCTGGAATTACAGGCACCTGCCATCATGCCCAGCTAATTTTTTTCTTTTTTTTGTATTTTAGTAGAGATGGGGTTTCACCATGTTGGCCAGGCTGGTCTTGAACTCCTGACCTCAGTTGATCCACCTGCCTCAGCCTCCAAAGTGCTAGGTGTGAGCCACCACACCTGACCTTCTATTGAATTTTTTTAAACATTGAAAAAAAGAAAAAAACACATTCTGGAGCCAAATTGCCTGAATTCAAATTCCAACCCCACCATTTAGTAGCTTTGACAGTTGCTTAACCACTTTGTGCCTCAGTTTCCTCATCTGTAAAATGAGAATAGTAATTGCTCCTATCTGATAAAGGTCATATGAGAATTAAATGAGTCAACATTTGTAAGAAAGCACAGCCAACTGGTGTTTAACAAAATTGACAAGAACATACATTGGAGAAAGGACATCCTTTTCAATAAATGGTGCTGGGAAAATTGGATTGCCATGTGCAGAAGAATGAAACTGGACTCCTGTTTCTCACCATATACAAAAATCAATTCAAGATGAATTAAAGACATATACCTGAAACTATAAAAATACTAAAGGAAAATCTCGATAAAAGTCTTCTGGACATTGGTCTAGGCAAAGAATTTATGACTAAGACCTCAAAAGTACAGGCCAAAAAACTAAAATAGACAAATGGGACTTAGTTAAACTAAAAAGCTTCTGCATAACAAAAGAAATAATCAAATAATCAACAGAGTAAACAGACAACCTGCCAAAAGGGAAAAAAAGATTTTGCAAATTATGCACTTGACAGGGGACTAATAGCCAGAAGCTGCAAGGAACTCAAACAACTCAACAATGAAAAACATATAACCACATTAAAACATGGGCAAAGCAGAAGTTCAAGGTTATAGTGAATTATGATCATGCAACTGCACTCTAGCCTGGGTGACGGAGCAAGACCCTGTCTCTTGTACCACCATGCTCAGCTAATTTTTTTGTATTTTAGTAGAGACGAAGTTTCACCATGTTGCCAAGGGTAGTTTCAAACTCCTGAGCTCAGGCAATCTGCCCACCTTGGCCTCCCAGGCACTTTTCAAAAGGAGACATACAAATGACCAATGTGCATATGAGAAAATGGTCAACATCACTAATTATCAGAGAAATGCAAATTTAAACCACAAAGAGGCCGGGTGCGGTGGCTCAAGCCTGTAATCCCAGCACTTTGGGAGGCTGAGGCAGGTGGATCACGAGGTCAAGAGATTGAGACCATCCTGGTCAACATGGTGAAACCCCGTCTCTACTAAAAATACAAAAAATTAGCTGGGCAT
>NW_016107997.1:30859-46327 GCF_001604975.1 Cebus imitator
GCGCCCGGCCTAAAACTGAAGGTTCTCATTCCCAGAAATCCCCTCTGTCTTGGACAAAAGTTAAAAATTGTTGCAATCATTCTGATAGGATGTGAGAGCTTTAAAAAGAAAGCTATTAGGCTGCTTGGTCTGCATGGAACTGGTAAGTATAGTTAAAATCAATAGATATTTACTGACTTTCTAATGAATGGATGACAACATATATTCCTGTTCTTTTTTTTTTTTTTGAGATGGAGTTTCGCTGTTGTCCCCCAGGCTGGAGTACAATGGCATGATCTCGGCTCTTTGCAGCCTCCACCTCCTGGGTTCAAGCAATTCTCCTGCCTCAGCCTCCCAAGTAGCTGGGACTACAGGCAGGTACCACCATGCCCAGCTAATTTTTGTATTTTTAGTAGAGACAGGTTTTCACCATGTTGGCCAGGCTGGTCTGGAACTCTCAACCTCAAGTAATCTGCCCACCTCGGCCTTCTAAAGTGCTAGGATTGCAGGCTTATGCCACCTTGCCCAGCCAATATTTCTGTTTGTTTTTTCTTTTGAGAGGAGTCTCGCTCTGTCACTAGGTTGGAGTGCAGTGGTGTGATCTTGGCTCACTGCAACCTCAACCTCCTGGGTTTAAGCAATTCTCCTGCCTCAGCCTCCTGAGTAGCTGGGACTATAGGTGCATGCCACCATGCCCAGCTAATTTTTGTATATTTAATAGAGACAGGGTTTCACCATGTTGGCCAGGATGCTCTCTATCTCTTGACCTCGTGATCTGCCCACCTTGGCCTCCCAAACTGTCGGGATTACAGGCATGAGCCTCTGCACCCAGCCCAATATTCCTGTTCTTAATGAGCTACGATCTGATTCAGGGAACAAGAAACAAACCACTGTAAAGTGAAATCAAGGTACATTTACATATTAGTTCAAGACAATAAGAGAAATGATGTCACAAAATGACTAATGGCCAAATCAATTTTCCACTTAGCATTGCTTTGGGAAAGGATTTCAGAGGAAAGGCGCAGCTTTTACTGGGGTTGAGATATTCATGGAAAACTATTAAAGTGGCTATACTTAGGCAGGATGTAGTGGCTCACATCTGTAACCCCAGCACTTTGGGAGGCACGGACAGGAGGATTACCTGAGTCCAGGAGTTCAAGACGAGCCTGTGCAACACAGTGAGACCCTGTATCTAAAAAAAAAAAAAAAAAAAAAAAGAAGCTCACACTAGGCCGGGCGTGGTGGCTCACGCCTGTAATCCCAGCACTTTGAGAGGCCGAGGCAGGCGGATCACGAGGTCAGGCGATTGAGATCATCCTGGCTAACATGGTGAAACCTCGTCTCTAAAAATACAAAAAAATTAGCTGGGTGTGGTGGCGCACACCTGTAGTCCCAGCTAATCAGGAGTCTGACGCAGGGGAATTGCTTGAACCTGGGAGGTGGAGCTTGCAGTGAGCAAAGATGCGCCACTATACTCCAGCCTGGCAACAGAGTGAGACTCTGTCTCAAAAAAAGAAACTGACAATACTGGGAAGTAAAGAGTGACAGGTAAGTGTTTCAATACAATGTAGCAAAAGGTCTAACTAAGGTCTTACTGAAGCCATGAACTTTCTCTGCAGCAGGATGGAATACAGTAAGACTGTCTGGGGCCAAATGACATGTGTTTGCCACATACAGCTTCCCTATAACACCCAAGCTGGAGAAAATCCAATAAGTTTTTATCCTTCCTTTTTATAGCTTCTACTATGAAAACAACCTCCATTAGGGTACCGTATAATTATCACAAATGATTTTCAAAAGTCTATCAAATTTAAATGACAGTGAAACTTGTTTAGGAGACCACTTGTTTGAACTTATAGAACTCACAAGAGTAATTTATGTGAAAATAGAGTTGGGCAACTGTTCTGCTGTTTGAAACCCTGGGCGGAGCACCATGTGAATTAGATGAGGCAATAACCTTATCAGCAGGATAGCCAACTTGTCCTGGTTTGCATGGGACATTCTCAGTTTTATTTAATGTAATTAATTAATTAATTTATTTTTGAGACAGTCTTGCTCTGTCACCTAGGCTGAAGTGCAATGGCACAATCTCAGCTCACTGCAACCTCTGCCTCCCGGGTTCAAGTGATTCTCCTGCCTCAGCCTGCAGAACAGCTGGGACTACAGGTGCGCACCACCATGCCTGGCTAATTTTTCAGTTTTAAAACTGAAGGTTCTCTTTTTTTTTTTTTTTTTTTTTTTTTGAGACGGAGTTTCGCTCTTGTTGCCCAGGCTGGAGTGCAATGGCGCGATCTCGGCTCACCGCAACCTCCGCCTCCTGGGTTCAGGCAATTCTCCTGCCTCAGCCTCCTGAGTAGCTGGGATTACAGGCACGCGCCACCATGCCCAGCTAATTTTTTGTAGCTTTAGTAGAGACGGGGTTTCACCGTGTTGACCAGGATGGTCTCGATCTCTTGACCTCGTGATCCACCCGCCTCGGCCTCCCAAAGTGCTGGGATTACAGGCGTGAGCTACTGCGCCCGGCCTAAAACTGAAGGTTCTCATTCCCAGAAATCCCCTCTGTCTTGGACAAAAGTTAAAAATTGTTGCAATCATTCTGATAGGATGTGAGAGCTTTAAAAAGAAAGCTATTAGGCTGCTTGGTCTGCATGGAACTGGTAAGTATAGCTAAAATCAATAGATATTTACTGACTTTCTAATGAATGGATGACAACATATATTCCTGTTCTTTTTTTTTTTTTTGAGATGGAGTTTCGCTGTTGTCCCCCAGGCTGGAGTACAATGGCATGATCTCGGCTCTTTGCAGCCTCCACCTCCTGGGTTCAAGCAATTCTCCTGCCTCAGCCTCCCAAGTAGCTGGGACTACAGGCAGGTACCACCATGCCCAGCTAATTTTTGTATTTTTAGTAGAGACAGGTTTTCACCATGTTGGCCAGGCTGGTCTGGAACTCTCAACCTCAAGTAATCTGCCCACCTCGGCCTTCTAAAGTGCTAGGATTGCAGGCTTATGCCACCTTGCCCAGCCAATATTTCTGTTTGTTTTTTCTTTTGAGAGGAGTCTCGCTCTGTCACTAGGTTGGAGTGCAGTGGTGTGATCTTGGCTCACTGCAACCTCAACCTCCTGGGTTTAAGCAATTCTCCTGCCTCAGCCTCCTGAGTAGCTGGGACTATAGGTGCATGCCACCATGCCCAGCTAATTTTTGTATATTTAATAGAGACAGGGTTTCACCATGTTGGCCAGGATGCTCTCTATCTCTTGACCTCGTGATCTGCCCACCTTGGCCTCCCAAACTGTCGGGATTACAGGCATGAGCCTCTGCACCCAGCCCAATATTCCTGTTCTTAATGAGCTACGATCTGATTCAGGGAACAAGAAACAAACCACTGTAAAGTGAAATCAAGGTACATTTACATATTAGTTCAAGACAATAAGAGAAATGATGTCACAAAATGACTAATGGCCAAATCAATTTTCCACTTAGCATTGCTTTGGGAAAGGATTTCAGAGGAAAGGCGCAGCTTTTACTGGGGTTGAGATATTCATGGAAAACTATTAAAGTGGCTATACTTAGGCAGGATGTAGTGGCTCACATCTGTAACCCCAGCACTTTGGGAGGCACGGACAGGAGGATTACCTGAGTCCAGGAGTTCAAGACGAGCCTGTGCAACACAGTGAGACCCTGTATCAAAAAAAAAAAAAAAAAAAAAAAAAGGTTATCCTTTACAATGGTTTAGAAAAACTGGAGTGATTTCAATACACAGAAATGAAGGCGGAGCGTTGCAGGTGGATGGCAGAGAACGGGCAAAGCGACAGGAGTGGGAAGAAGCAGAAGGCAAATCCAGGGTGCAAGGGGGATCAGCTCATTAAAAGGCAGAGGAGGGCGGGTGCGGTGGCTCACGCCTATGATCCCAACACTTTGGGAGGCTGAGGTGGGCAGATTGCTGGAATCCAGGAATTTGAGACTAGCCTGGGCAACGTGAGATGAAATCCTTTCTTTACTAAAAATACAAAAAAATTAGCCGGGCATGATAATGTGCACCTGTATTCCCAGCTACTCAGGAGGCTGAGTTGGGAGAATCACCTGAGCTCAGGAGGTTGAAGTTGCAGTGAGGCAAGATCATGCCATTGCACTCCAGCCTGGGCAACCGGAGTGAGACCTTGTCTCAAAAAAAAGGTTGGGGGTGTGTGGGTGGAGGGGGAAAAGGAGCCAGAGGACAGAAATGCAGTGAGAGAAAGTCAGCATTTGATGACGCTTTGCAGTGTCATGCATCCTCTTACACATGGGAGACATTGTTAACAACCACTCTCTTTCCCTGTGAGAAGAAACACTACCTGCCAGCTGCAGTGGCTCACAGCTGTAATCCCAGCACTTTGGGAAGCCTAGGCAGGTGGATCACAAGGTCAGGAGTTCAAGACCTGCCTGGCCAACATGGTGAAACCCCGTCTCTACTAAAATTACAAAAATTAGCTGGGTATGATGGCACGTCCCTGTAAACCCAGCTACTGGGAGGCTGAGGCAGGAGAATTGCTTTAACTGGGACCCAGTAACTGGGACTCAGTCATGCCACTGCACTCCAACCTGGGCTACAGAGTAAAACTCCATCCCCCTCCCAAAATAAAAAGAAAAAGGAAAAAAGGAAATGCTACCTTCTCCCCTAAGCTGTTGTTCCCCTAAGTCGGAAATACATGCCCTAAATATAATGCAGTATGGTGGCTGTTTGTTTGGTTTCTAGTATTCATAACAAACCACTGTAAAACTTGTTGTGGGCTTTTTCACAGCATGCTGGACTTAGGGCAGTCATCTTGCTACAGGGCAGCTGGCTTCCCCCAGAGGGCCAAAGCGGAAGCTTCCGGTCCTCAAGTCCCAGGCTCCAAACAGTACCCCTTCTGCCTGCTTCTACTGATTAAAGCAGGTCATAGGAACACTGAGATTCCAAGGCAGGGGAGTGTACAAGGAGGCATAGCTCAGCCAGGCTCACTGATGTGACAGCCTACCACACTCCTTCTTTAACCTCTCCCAAAACACAGAGACTTTAGGTAACATTTAATTTTATGCACTTCTGCTTAGAGGAAGAAGGCAGCCAGCAGTCTCTCCTGATGGAAAAGAGAACCTAAACAGGAAGTTAAGTCTATTGAGTCCTAAAATGGACAGCTGTGTGAAGATAAGATAAATCAAGGATCTGAAGCTGGGCGCACCCCCCACTGGCTAGGACAGAGGATCTGGAAAGGGAATGCATGTTTGGATTTGAGATACAAGGGCTGGCCAGCAGCCCATGTCTTTCCTGCAGGACAGCCCAGCGCTGTTGCTCACATCTTCAAGGAATACTAGTGGAAGTGGAGAGTTCGCCTCTTATTTACCCACAGAGCAGAGGCTGCTGCACCACTGCAGGGTTTCATATGATTATTGACCACAGCTTTTGGCTGTGATTCTGTCTCTCCTCTCCCCATTCACCCTCCCTTCCAGGACACAGAGAAGAGAGTTGAGTTAAATAAAAACACCCATAACACCTATTTCAGAAAACATTCTTAACAGTCTGTATGGAGTCCTTTATTCAATTTTTTTTTTTTTTTTTTTTTTTGGAAAAAAGGTTTTTTTTTTTTTTTTTTTTTTTTTTTTTGAGACAGACTCTGGCTCTGTTGCCCAGGCTGGAGTACAGTGGTGTGATCTCACTGCAGTCTCTGCCTCCCAGGTTCAAGCAAATTTCCTGCCTCAGCCTCTTGAATAGCTGGGACTACAGGTGCCTACCACCATGTCCGGATAATTTTTTTGGAGGAGTACAAATACACTCTTAATCACTTGACACTTTATGGAATGCAAAACAAGATTTAGCATTTTGCCTTTGTTGTACACAGCTGCAGCGGGAGCCCAGGGCAGGGAGGACGGCATAGTTTTCCTTGGCGGGGGAGGTGTGCACCCTGCAGCCCTGCTGTGTTGTGGGAAGATCAGCCCATGTTCTGTCGGTCACCATAGTCCCTCAGATGGGTGTCCTTCCAGTCAACCCACTCCCGAGCTCTGTACAGTGTTTGTTCATCATCTTCTTCCCCCTTTTCTTCTTGATCTTCCTGTTGCTGAGCTGCTTTTCTTAATTCCTCTGGTGTTGCCTTGATTACTCCCTGATCTGGTAATGCTCCATATTTCCGATGTTGCTCATACCAGTCACTCACCATCATAGTTGCCAGGTTTGGATAACCAGCTCCAGATACTTAGACTTGGGCCATGTTCTGAGTGAGAATGAAGGGTTTCACTGGAGGCCTCTCCTGGCAAGATAAATTAGAAGTTGATGCCTCTCTTGAAGAGTTTCTTTCTCTCAGGAGACTTTATTTCCTGGTCAATGCTCTCAATCTCTTCTAAGCTGATATCAATCCACCTCCGAAGGTGAAGATAAGATTCATGAACATGCTCATCATCTGCTTGACCACTTTCCACTGCAGATTTCACTGCAGACAACCTATGCTCCAAATCCTTCTTCTGCTTGTGTCTCTCTATTTTAGCCTGTCTTTGAGATGCCATAGCAACGAGGCTAGGATAAGCCATAGAGGAATTAGCAGTGTGATTTTCAGCTGAGTTATTCTTGACTTTGGGCAGCTCAGACTCTGCCACATGATAGCAATGGCACTCAGTTAAGTTGTTTATAAAGTGTTCTCGAGCCCGCTGCAAATGATCTAGACATTTGCTGGGGTTGACTTATTTCATAGTGAGGGCTCCTTGAAATGCTCGCACCAAATAGGTACTTCAGGTCGGTGGGACCAATCTCTTCCAAGTCTTCATTTTGGCTGAATAAGTCGAGCTGCAATAACATTTCGGCAGCCTTCTCAAGGAGGTCCAGGCCCTTGAACACCTTCTCCTGGACTATCCGGGAACCGGCAGGTGCAGTGGCTACTTCTACTTCGTCCAGAAGCTGTTTCGCTGGTTTCAAACAGCTTGGGGAGCTGCAGCAGCAATAACTCACCTTCAGCAGCCATCCTGGGGAGGGAGGAACCCCAATTTTTGTATTTTTGGTAGAGATGGAGTTTCACCATGTTGGCCCAGCTGGTCTCGAGCTCCTGACCTCAGGTGATCCACCCGCCTCGGCCTGGGTGGGATTACAGGCATGAGCCACCACACCCAGTCTGATCTGCCTTCTTGATCTCCCTTCTCTTTAAAAAAATTTACTTTTCCAATAAAAAGAAGACTCCCTATTCAATAAATCGTGCTGGGATAACTGGCTAGCTATATGCAGAAGATTGAAGCTGGACCCCTTCCTTACACCATATACAAAAGTCAACTCAAGATGAATTAAATATTTAAATATGAAACTCAAAAGTATAAAAATCCTGGAAGATAACCTAGGCCATACCATCCTGAACATAGAAATGGGCAAATATTTCATGATAAAAACACCAAAAACAATCACAACAGAAGCAAAATTTGACAAGTGGGTTCTAATTAAACTTAAGAGCTTCTGCGCAGCAAAATAAGCTATCAACAGAGTAAACAGACAACGTACAGAATGGGAGAAAATATTTGCAAACTATGCACTTGACAAAAGTCTAATATCCAGCATTTATATGAAACTTAAACAGATTTACAAGAGAAAAACAACTCCATTAAAAAGTGGGCAAAGGAAATGAACAGACACTTTTCAAAAGAAGACAGCTATGTGGCCAACAAGCATATGAAATAAAGCTTAATACCACTGATCATTAGAGAAATGCACATCAAAACCACAATGAGATAACTATTGGGTGCTGGGCTTAATACCTCGGTGATAAAATAATCTGTACAACAAACCCCCATGACATGAGTTTACCTATGTAACAAACTTTCACATGTACGTGTGTGTGTGTGTGTGTGTGTGTGTTTGTGTGTGTTTAAAGATGAGCAACTTTTTGGACATGAAATCCCCCCCACCCCTCCAAAAAGTTGTTTTTCCCATTTATACCAGCCACTTACTCCCATTGCTTGTCTCCTGCAGGCATCCCATTCTGGCATGATTGAGATGCGCTCTTGAATATACATATATCCTTGCAATGTACATAGTGGTGCCGTGTTTGTGCTTAGTATGGATAAGTAAGAAGGGGGAAGGGAAATATATTAAGGGGCCCACAGATGAGCCATTTTCCCCATTTAAGAAGCTTTACAGATGTCCTACTAAACGATTTCTATTCCCATCTTGCCAGTCAAAATTTTCCACTTGCTCATGCCTATTCACCTGGGATACTAGGAAAAGTAGTTTTCTTAAGCTGGTCATATTGACATTTGCAATAAAGTAAAGGTTTCATTGGCAAGGAAGAAAAGAGAAGTCTTAGTTTGGGTTTAGTCTGATTGTGACGCTGAATAAAAGTCTTTTTTTAAAATGTGCTGTATAAAGTTAGTCTATTCTGAAGCCATCTTGGTAAATTTCCCCAACAGTGTAAAGTTAGAATTTCTTCAGGGTGATGCCAGGTTCCATTTGGAATTTATATACAACCTGCTTGGGTGGAGAAGCCATTGTCTTCAGAAACCTTGGTGTAGTTGAACTGATAGTTACAGTTGTGACCTGAAGTTCACCGTTAAAAGGGATTACCCAAGCAAAAATAATAATAATAGAATATCATAGACTATATGCTATAATAGAACATAATAGACTGAATGGTTTAAACAATGGAAGTTTACATCTCACAGCTCCGGAGACTAGGAAGTCTCAGATAAGGTGCTGGCAGATCCAGGTCTGGTGAGGGGCCACTTCTTGGTTTGTAGATGACTGTCTTCTATCCTCAAATGTTGGTGAGCAGAGAGGAAGATCCTGTGTCTCCTCCTCTTTTTTTTTCTCCTTTTTTGAGACAGAGTCTCACTCTGTCAACCAGGCTGGGGTGCAGTGATGCAATCTTGGCTCACTGCAACATCTGTCTCCCGGGTTCAAGTGACTCTCCTACCTCAGCCTCCCGAATAGCTGGGACTACAGGCACATGCCACCACACCCAACTAATTTTTGTATTTTTAGTAGAGACGGAGTTTTACCATGTTGGCCAGGCTGGTCTTGAACTCTTGACCTCAGGTGATCTGCCCACCTTGGCCTCCCAAAGTGTTGGGATTACCGGGGTGAACCACCTGCCCAGCCTCTTTTTTTTTTTTTTCATTCATTCAAATATTTGTTGAGCAGCTAAAAAGATAGAAAGGTGATTTAAAACATGGTCAGAGGTGAGGCAAATGCACAAGTAATAGAAAGTAAAGGGCAAGGTTCACTGAATCACAGCAATCAGAAGAAAGTGCTTTAGGGAACCAAGAGTGAGATTGTTTCCTGAAGAGGCATGGGTGGCAAATCAGAAAAGGGGATTGAGATTAAAATAGACTTCAGTCTGGATGATTGATGACACTCATTATGGACCACATTTGCCTCTCTTTTTACTTTCTCTCCATCTTTGGGCTTAATTTACTGGTAGTGCCCAGGATTGCTCAACGTGTTTTTTCTATACTTGCTTGCATTTTTGCTTGAATGTCTTCTACAGAACTAGGTCCTTTTGGTGTTTTAGGAGTTTTTTTTTCCTGTTTTTTGAAGGATTCTTGTCCTTTGGATCTTGGTGGTGATGATGGTTTTGAGTCTTTTCCATTCTGATTTGACTTTCGTGCATTTTTGGCTGGAGTATCTCATATAGATTTCTTCACTGGTGCTTTTTCTTTAGTTTCCTCATCATCAAAATCATCATCATCATAATCTTCATCAGCAGCAACTTTTAGTTTTTTCTGTAGAAGCTGGCTACCACCTCCAGGAGCAGACCACTTTCCAGATATACTTCAGAGTTTCGAATCCTCCTCCTCCTCATCTTCTGACTCTGTATCTTCCTTCACAGCTACTAAGTGCCGTCCACTAATATGCACTGGCCCTGAACCACACTTCAACCATAAGACCACTGGTGGTGTTATTTCAATGCCCCCCAAGGGAAACTGTTGGCTGTACAGACATTTTCAAAGTTGCCAGTGTTACTTTAATGGGACTGCCTTTGTAATTCATTGCCTCTGCTTCAACAATCTGCAATTCATTCTTTGCACCAGCCCCTAAACTGACCGTTCTTAAAGATAGCTGTTGTCCATTTCATCGTTATCCACCTTAAGTGATCATCTTTGTTGGCCTTTAGTTCACAACCAAAAAGATAGTTCTGGGACCTCAGGGGGCTCATGTCCATGTCCATTGAATCTTCCATTGGGTGGCAGCAAGCACTTAGGAGGGAGAGAAGGCAGACAGAGATAAACAACCACTGCTCAAGAGAATAGCCATGCAGGACAGAATCACACCAGGCGTCTCCTCCTCTTTTTATAAGGGCATTGATTCCATCACAAGGGCTCACTCTCATGACCTCAAATAATGCTCATCACCCCCAAAAAGCCCCATCTTCAAATGCCATCACATTGAGGGTTAGGATTTCAGTATATGAATTTTGGGAAGACAAGCATTCAGTCTGTAGCAGGGAAATGGCAGTGGGTAGACATCTAGCTGTCTCTGTCACCTATAGGAATGAGGAAGGGACTGTCAGACATTTCCTGGTCTCCGGGGTCACCATGGAAGAGCAGAGGCAAGGAAACAGAGAGTCAGGAGAAAGAGGGCCAGTCGGCTTCATCCGATGTGCATCCACTGCCTCAGGAACAGAAATCATCAGGAGTGACCACCGGGAATGTTCCTTCACCACAGATGTGTTTCACCCTGGAGGAAACTTGGCCAGATGATCTTGGGATGGTTTTAGAAGCAAGAGAGGAGCAGGGAAGTGGCAGATGTGAGATGAACAACTTGAGAACATGAACTACAAGTGAGAGTGGGGGACGTGGGCTTACCCCTCTCATTTTCTTTCCTTTTACCTTCCTTACAAGGGCAATTTGCCTTGTTTCACTTGAAGCGTATCCCCAGCACGTAGGTCAAATGAAAAATGTTTATAAATTAAATGCAAATATAAAGGTAAGGACAATTGCGGTGACTACTTTGTAAAAGTCACCACTTAAGAAAAGTAGGGAACAGCTAAACACATTTCAAGGCATTAAACAACAACAACAAACAAGAAAAACCCTCACTTGTTAAACATGCATAAATATTGACATGACACATTTAAAGATTGTAATTCTAGGTGAATTGCCGATTTTATTTTATTTTATTTTATTTTTTTTTAGACGGACTTTCGCTCTTATTGCCCAGTCTGGAGTGCAATGGCGCTCTCTCGGTTCACCACAACCTCCGCCTCCCAGGTTCAAGAGATTTTCCTCCCTCAGCCTCCGGAGTTGCTGGGATTACAGGCATGTGTCACCACATCCAGCTAATTTTGTATTTTTAGTAGAGACGGGGTTTCTCCATGTTAGTCTGGCTGGTCTCCAACTTCCTACCTCAAGTGATCCACCCACCTCAACCTCCCAAAGTGCTGGGATTACAGGTGTGAGCTACTGCACCCAGCTGAGTTGACGATTTTTTTTTTCAGTTATCTTTATTCTAAGGCACCAATCCCAGCATTGCAAATGGTTTGATTTGCTTTCAATTTTTTTTTTTTTTTTTTTTAAAGACGGGGTCCCGCTATGTTGCCCAGGCTGGAGTGCAGTGGCTATTCACAGGCGCGATCCCACTACTGATCAGCATGGGAGTTTTGACCTGCGCGGTTTCCGACCTGGGCCGGTTCACCCCTCCTTAGGCAACCTGGTGGTCCCCCGCTCCCGGGAGGTCACCATATTGATGCCGAACTTAGTGCAGACACCCGATCGGCATAGCGCACTACAGCCCAGAACTCCTGGAATCAAGCGATCCTTCCACTTCAGCCTTCTGAGTAGCTGGGACTACAGGCACGTGCCACCGCGCCCGGCGCTTTCAGCGTTTTTTCGGTCTAATCATCAGTGTGGATTTGTTCTTGCACTCTTATTTATTCTTGTATCTGCAGTTGCCTCTTGAGTGTAGTGAAGGGACATTTCACTGCAGCCCAGTTTCATCCTCTGTGAAAACTGTAAAGGGAACCCTGGGGACATGTTATTATTATTATTATTATTACTCCATTGCTTTTCAAGCTCTAGCACTAAAGTCTTGCTAACCTATATTGAGATGTGCTGGTGATTCTTTTCCCCGATGTAGAATCAACAAGCATATCCGTGGCTCTCAGCACAGTGCTCACTTCACCATGCCAACTGAGAGGCTGAGAAGTTGGCAGAGAGGGTAAAGATCAAAGAGAAAGGCAGAAGTAAAAGTTACATCACTTGGCCTAGCGCAGTAGCTCACTTCTGTAATCCCAGCGCTTTTGGGAGGCCAAGATGGGTGGATCACCTGAGGTCAGGAGTTTAAGAGCAGCCTAGGCAACATGGTGAGACCCCATCTCCACTAAAAATACAAAAATCGTCCAGGCATGGTGGTGCACGCCCATAATCCCAGCTACTCAGGTGACCAAGGTACCAGAATCGCATGAACCTGGGAGGCGGAGGTTGCAGTGAGCTGAGATTGGGCCACTGTACTCTGTTGCATGGGCGACAGAGAGAGACTCTGTCTCAAAAAAAAAAAAAAAAAAAGCTACAACACTTAAGTCTTCCTGACTCCACTCCATTTGGAGGTGCTAAGTTTCCAAAGACACCTAAGGTACAATCGATGATTGCTACGGTCTGAATGTTTGTGTCCTTCCAAAATTCATATGTTGAAATTCTAACCCCCAAGGTGATGGTAGTAGGAGGTGGGGCCTTTGGGAGGTGATTAGAAGAAGAGGACACAGCCCTCACAAATGAGATTGCAGAGAGCTAGCTAGCCCCTTCCACCATGTGAGGATACAGTAAGAAGATAGCCCGCTACCGCTGGCCATGAACTAGAGGACAGGACTTCATCACACATCAAACCTGCTGGCATCTTAATCTTGGACTTGCCAGCATCTAGAACTGTGAGAAATAAACTTCTGTTGTTTATAAGCTACTCAATTTATGGGATTTTGTTACAGTAGCTTCAAGGGACTAAGACAATGGCTATGTATTTGTTTCTAAGCCATACCAGTGTGTCCATGACTTAGTCACTTGAACAGAAGCACAGCAGAGATGAACTTAGATCCTTTTCATCCTGCTTGAGAAGACCTAGTTAAATGGGGAGAAGAATGGGCTCCTTGACAGTCAATCTTTCCATAACATTCTCAAACCTTCAGACTGTGCCTGTCACATCTTTGCCCTCACTATCACTGTTTCTTTGCTTTGGCAAGTGAGAGCTACTTCCTGCAGTCATTAGATTTCGCTCAGCAATGTCTTGTCATCAGAAAAACCAAGCCTCTAAGATGCTTGCATCCACAAAATCCATTTGGCTCCAAAAAAATCTATCTTATCTCATTGCTCCTGGCAATCGGGTTTATGTGTCTAATTTCCTCAAGCCAATTTACAAGCATTACAGTCTCATAATTACATAGTTCTCTGTATCCCAAGCCCAGGAATCAATTTGGTGAGTTGGTGCATGCCCCAGGGTTTACTTCAGCTGCCGTCCATCACGCCTCTCTTTCTTCTTAGAAAAGCGTCAATTCATCCAAGACAGAAAACTGCTGCTAAGCAGGCCAGGACAATTCTCAAGGTGCCAATGACTAGTGTGAGACAGTGGGGGATGGGGAACTCCTCTATTTTCTTTCTCCACTTCTCCTAGATCCAGATCCACAGCCTGTTCTTGCCTAGGTATAGAAGGCCCTATGCAGAACTGCAAAGCCTGCAAAGAATCTGTACCTGGGGCTTCTCTATTCTGTCTTTTCTCCACTCAGGGAGCCTCCTTCCCAACTTCCATGTACCTGCTACTTTCTACCTCTCTATCCAACCTATCTCTTGTTTTAAAAATGCAAAGCCTGGGTGTGGTGGCTCATGCCTGTAATCCCAGCACTTTGGGAGGCCGAGGCAGGAGGATCGTGAGGTCAGGAGATAGAGACCATCCTGGCTAACACAGTGAAACCCCTATTTCTACTAAAAATACAAAAAAAAAAAAATTCCTTCGCACTTTTGGTCAGCTCAAAGGATAAAAGGCTGATAGTAACGCAAAATATTTCTTTTTCTCAAATCTGTCTCCATTTTAGCAAGGAATAAGATTTCAGGCTAAAGAAATGGAGAGAGAATTGACAGTGGAATACCAGGTATCACCCAGCAACAGCAGATGGGGAAGATTTGCAGGGAGCTGCTTGGGTCTCTAAAATCACACGTGGAGGCAAAGATAAAATCCACATACTCTTAAAATCAGCCCCATCTACAGGCTTTGAAGCAAAAATGCCTGACTTTGTTTTGGGTTAGATCCTACAGAGATTCTTCCAGCCCGGAAAAAATTCCCCATGGATTAACAACCTTATAATCTCTAGTGATGATTACACAAAGGCACCTCTTGGGATTTCCCACAGGCTGCCTCCCCACTGCCCCTACTATCTCATCTTCTCCGTCCCAAACACACATGGATCCCTGGCTAAATAGATTTCGCTCTTGGATTAGCTTACCACCCCCCTGCTCAGGGTGTTTGGCAACATTGGATATATCATGCTTGGATGAGAATCAAATGGCTGAATCCACTGACCATATATTCAGCCTCCATTTCAGTCTTTATGATATGCGCTAAGGAGTCAGAGATGAAACGACTCAGTCCCTACCATTGATGAGTTTATAGCCCAGGGTGGTAGACAGTCATGTGAACAGATTAAAAACTAGTGTAGCTTGAACAAATTTCAATACTCATACTTGGGTATGCAGGAAACAAAGCTTTTCTAATTTTTGTTCTACGTAAACTTGATTATTATTACTATTACTTTTTGAGATGGGATCTCACTATGTTACTCAGCCTGGTGTCTAACTCTTGGGCTCCAGCAATCCTCCCACCTCAGCCTCCCCAAGTAGTTGGGATTACAGGTGTGCACCACTGTGCCCGGCTCAATAATCTTGATTTATAACTTGAGTCCCCATTCTGCCTAGTGGCAGAAATGTAATCTTTAGCCAACAGGGCTTTCTTAGCTGATCAAACTCTTGCCTCTCTCCTCCTCACCCCAGGGCTGTATCTCAATTCCGAGTGCTATGTTGGTGCATTCTGGTGAGGTCAGGGAGGGACTAGGTAGTGTCTAGGGCTCAATGGCCACATTTATTTATTTTAATAAATGTTAATTTTAAAATTAGAGACAAGGGTCTTGCTACATTGTCCAGGCTGCTCTTAAACTCCTGAGCTCAAGTGATCCTCCTGCTTCAGCCTCCCAAAGTGCTGGGATTACAGGCCTGAGCCACCATGCCTGAACTCAATGGCCACATTTTATCTGGCCTTTGGTTGTTCTTCATCTTTCTCACTGGAATCTCTTGAGATATTTATTTTCTCGTCAGATCTGTGGTCAGAATGTTCAGGGGATTATCTGCTACCATTTCCTTCTTCCTAATCCTAAATCATCTCTCTCTCAGCTGCCTTCACATCTCTCCCAGGCAATGGAAAATATTTGGCTGCTTGTTCACCTGCCTGGAAGGCTATAGGTAGGGTAGCGGGGCAGTTTCATGTACTTTTATGACCTATGCCCAGTCCATGCTGAATGCAAGAAGCCTATAT
>NW_016107997.1:50682-65388 GCF_001604975.1 Cebus imitator
AAGAGACAGGGTTTCATCATGTTGGCCAAGCTGCTCTGACATCCCTGACTTCAAGTAATCCACCCGCCTAAGCCTCCCAAAGTTCTGGGATTACAGGTATGAGTCACGGTGCCCAGCTTCTTCCTGTAGACTTTGTGAGTTGTGAGCTAGAAGTAGAAGGCCATTATGAAGACCAAGATGATGCGTCTAGTGGTAATGAGAAGAAACTAATTGGCAGAAGACAATTTGACAGCAACGTATGCTATACCCTTGCTACTGCACTTGGGTAATTAGGAATTGGCTATACATGCATTTATTTGGACAAGTGGAGATGAAGTAATATCCTTTTGCTCTATGTTGTAAGAACATATTTTAGGTAAGACAGCCATATAAGTAACCATTGCCCCAGTGACATTACCCTTAGGTGGTGGTCAAGATGGACAGTCTTATACCAAATGCCATGTTGTAAAATCGGATTGAAACAAAATTTTAATTTAAATTTAGGTGCGCAATATATTGCATTTTTCTATGTTTACATTTATTCCAAACCCATGTGAAATATTTTCAAATCTCTTGTCTCTGTGTATGTATTTTCTTTTCTTACCTATTTTATACTTGAAAAACATTTAATGTAATGTATGCCCTTTCCTAACTACATTTGTTTACTTTGACTTTGTCAGCTTGTGTCATTTTGCCCTTAGAGGAAGCATAACTATGCCCACTTGCTTCCTTTAATGGAGAAAGGCCGTGATCCTTGGAGTTATAAATGGAAGGAAGAAGGAGGTCTCCCATGGCCCTAACCTCAGGGCTAAACTCTCCTGTGAAGGCTTTGAGCTACACTGAGGCTGACAACGGGATTAGAAAGTGATGGTACCTGGACTCCAGCATTAGTTATAAACGAGTTCTAACATATTTGAAGTACCAAAAGGGAAAAAAATTTTTTACAAGTTTATATGGCTTGACTGTGTCCCCACCCAAAATCTCATCTTGAATTGTAATCCTCATAATCTCCATAATCCTCACATGTCAAGGACAGGACCAGGTGGAGGTAATTATATCATGAGGGCTGTTTCCCCATGCTGTTCTCATGATAGTGAATGAGTCTCATGAGATCTGATGGTTCTGTGTCTGGAATTTACCCTGCTTGCACTCACTCCATCCTGCAGCCTTGTGAAGAAGGTATCTGCTTCTCCTTTGCCTTCTGCCATGATTGTAAGTTTCCTGAGACCTCCCCAGCAATGTGGAACTGTGAGTCAATTAAACCTCTTTCCTTTATAAATTACCCAGTCTCAGGTATTTCTTCATGGCAGTGGGAGAATGGACTAATACAAACCTTTAAGCAGATAAGAGATGAGAGGTAGAAAGCTCATCTTTGGGGCAGCCTACCCTTTTTCTCTGTGAATTTCATGTAGGACAACATGCTCTATTATCAATAGTCACCTAATAAGACACTTGAAACATAGTGGCTGAATAAGGCAGTCAGATGGTGGCATGGCTGGGACCTTCCAGATGGCATCATTCATATGTCTGCAGCCTTGGCAGGGATGACTGGGGGCTGGGACCTCTCTCCATGTGACTAACCTCTCAATGTGGTCTCTTTGGTAGGGTAGCCTGATTTCTTCCATGCTGTTTCCGGGTTTTTTTGTTTGTTTTTTGAGACAAGGTCTCACTCTGTCACCCAGGCTGGAGTGCACTGACATGATCTCAGCTCACTGCAACCTCCACCTTTCAGGTTCAAGTGATTCTCCTGCCTCAGCCTCCTGAGTAGTTGGGATTATAGGAATCTGCCACCATGCCTGGCTAATTTTTGTATTTTCAGTACAGATAGGGTTCCACCATGTTGGTCAGGCTGGTCTTAAACTCCTGACCTAAGATGATCTGCACACCTCAGCCTTCCAAAGTGCTGGGATTACAAGTGTAAGCCGCTGAGTAGAGCTGCTTCAGGGTTTTTATAAGTACAAAGACAGGAGCTGCCTGTGGTGGCTCATGCTCGTAATCTCAGCACTTTGGGAGGCCGAGGTGGGCGGATCATGAGGTCAAGAGATCAAGAACATCCTGGCTAACATATGGAGCCCCTTCTCTAATAAAATACAAAAATTAGCTGGGCATGGTGGTGCATGCCTGTAATCCCAGCTACTGGGGAGACAGAGGCAGGAGAATCAGTTGAACCTGGGAGGTGGAGGAGGTTGCAGTGAGCCGAGATCATGCCACTGTACTCCAGCCTGGTGACAGAGTGAGACTCATCTCGGCTGGGAGTAGTGGCTCACACCTGTAATCCAAGCACTTTGGAGGCCAAGGCGGGTGGATCACCTGAGGTCGGGAGTTCAAGATCAGCCTGAACAACACGGTGAAACCCCGTCTTTATATTTAAAAAAAAAAAAAAAGAGAGAGAGAGAGACTCGTCTCATAAAAAAAAAAAGCATAAAGACAGAAGATTTCTTTAGGCTTAGGCCTAGAATTAGTATAATGTCATGTCTGTCATGTTCTATTGGATGAGTGAATCATGAGGTTAGCGCAGATTCTATGTGAGAAGACCACACGAAGATTTAATACCAGGAGACGTGGTTCATTTTGGGCTATCTTCAGAGACTGGCTACCACGCCTTCTAGAGTGAATGGGTTTGATATGCATGGTCTAAGGAAATACACTATGTAAAGATATAGACAACATATTATTCTTATTTTTGGTAAAAGTACACACACATATTACTGTGCAAACAGTTACTTACAAGAGATCAAGAAAAAAGACCCTGAAAATAGCTGGAGAATTGTCCCTTTCAATTAAAGAAGATTCTAAAAAATAACCTGGATTGAGTATTCCATGTCTAACCCAGTGCTAGACTATGATCCTATAAAATACTGAGTTATCTGGATCTGTTGAGAAACTGTCTATCCGGTTGGGGCAAGGTTAGCCTTGCTGTCAGGGATGGCCCATTGCTGTTGTAAGTCATTCTGGGATAACGTAGGTCTTGAAATGCAAAATGAGGCTGTTGGAAGGAGTCCTTATACTGGTATGAGTGGGCAGATCCTTCCTCTCTTTGGGGCTGGACGCTTAGAAGAGAAGACATACCCAAAGACTCGCTGCGAGGTCAGGGAAGAAGTGAAGTTCGGTGGCCTTACTACATGACTGCAGGCTCAGGTTTAAGCAAAACTGCGTTCCACTGTGGGAAGTCCTAGACCCGTGAAGTTTCTAGGCCTGTGTTACAATTCCCTTATGTTAACTAGCAGCTTCTAAAGAATATCCTTGAAACACCACAGCCCAGTTCTAGTTAGTACTCTGGAAATAAGGGCAAGGTCTGTGTCTAGCGAAGCTGTACAGGGGAGATCATCAGCCCCTGGAGGGAGGGTATTTTATAATAAAAGCCTCCAGGGCAGGCCAGGACTGTGGCTCATGCCTGTAATCCCAGCACTTTGAAAGGCTGAGGCTGGCGGATCATATGAGGTTAGGAGTTCAAGATCAGCCTGGTAAACATAGTGAAACCCCTGTGTCTACTAAAAATACAAAAATTAGCTGGGGATGGTGGCAGGCACCTATAATCCCAGCTACTAGAGAGGCTGAAACAGGAGCATTGCTTGAACTTGGGAGATGGAGGTTGCAGTGAGCCGAGATAGTGCCACTGCACTCCAGCCTGGGTCACAGAGCAAGACTCCGCCTTAAAAAACAGAACAAAACAAAAGAAACCTCCAGGGCAGGGCTATGGCAGAGCACATGGTGGTCCAGGTGGTCCATGGTGGCTTAAAATGGATTGATGATTGCTGACAAGGCAAGGGGCAACTGAGATGGATTTCAGATACAAGTTAGCATTTTCCCACTACTGATCAGCATGGGAGTTTTGACCTGCTCCGTGTCCAACCTGGGCAGGTCCATCCCTCCTTAGGCAACCTGGTGGTCCCACGCTCCTGGGAGGTCACCATACTGATGCCAAACTTAGCGCGGACACCTCATCGGCATAGCGTGCTACAGCCCAGAACTCCTGAGCTCAAGTGATCCTCCCACCTCAGCCTCCAGAGTAGCTGGGACTACAGGCATGTGCCACTGTGTCTAGCTTTTTTTTCTTTTTCTTTTTCTTTTTTTGAGACAGAGTCTCGCTCTGTTGCTCAGGCTGGAGTGCAGTGGCACGATCTTGGCTCACTGAAATTTCCGCCTCCTGGGTTCAAGTGATTCTCCTGCCTCAGCCTCCTATCTGGGATTATAGGTGCGCACCACATGCCCAACTAATTTTTGTATTTTCAGTAGAGATGGGGGTTTCACCATGTTGGCCAGGCTGGTCTCAAACTCCTGACCTCAAGCAATCTACCCACATTGGCCTCCCAAAGTGTTGGGATTACTGGCATGACCCACTGTCCCTGGCCCATGTCATCTTTGAACAGAGATAGCTTAACTTCTTCTTCTTTTTTTTTTTTTTTTCCAATCAGGCTGCCTTCTCTTTCTTTTCATTACCAAATTACATGGACTGGCCCTCTAGTATGATACTGAATAGAAGTAGTGAGAGTGGATTCTTGCCTTGTTCCTGATCTTAGGGGGAAAGCATTCAGTCTTTCACCATTGTGTATGATGTTAGATGTAGGTTTTTTATAGATAACCTTCAGTTATCCTCCTTTTGGCTGAAAAACACAGAAAACCCTAACTTAAATGGACTAAAACCATGAGAGCTTTCACTGTCTCACTGTAAGTCCAGAGTTAGGATGGGCTCCGGTAACTGCATGAATCAACTTTTCAAGACGTCATTAAGATCTCAGGCTTCTTCCACTGCTCCACTGAGGTGTCCTTAGCATCATCCTAAGGTTGGGTTTTTTTTTTAGGATATAAGATATCTGCCAAAATAATCAGTCTATAGTGCTTCCTTAAGAGTGAGGCTGGGAGAGAGGGGGAACATCTCTCTCCCAACCACAGACTCTTTATCCTCTGCTCAGTCTGTTTAGGCTGAATGCCCAAACAGATTACACAGCCGCCCCTGGGTCAGTAACAGTCATCAGGGAAGCAAGATGTCTTCTATTCTTCTAATCATCACTCTGCTCAGTATAATAAAGAACAAGTGGCCGGGCATGGTGGTTCACACCTATAATACTAACACTTTAGGAGGCTGAGGCAGGTGGATCACTTGAGGTCGGGAATTTGAGACTAGCCTGAACAACATGGCAAAACCCCATCTCCACTGAAAATACAAAAAAAATTAGCCAGGCTTGGCAGTGCACGGCTGTAGTCCCAACCATGCAGGAGGCTGGGGCAGGAGAATTGCTTGAACCCAGGAGGCAGAGGTTGCAGTGAGCTGAGGTTGTGCTACTGGAGACACAACCTTGGGAGACAGAGCGAGACTCTGCCTAAAAAAAAAGAAAAAACAGTAGCTAAATACAGCAGGGGACTTTTAGGGGTGTTGGGAGAGGACTGCAAATACGACTTTTCTGTTAAAATTTTATCAAATGTCATGATGATGGAATAGTTTTGTATCTTGAGTGTGTTGGTGGCTACATGAATATGCACGTGATAAAATTGCATAAACCATAAACACACACACACACAGAAGAGTGCAAGTATAACTGATGAAATCTGAGTAAGGGCCATGGCTGTACCAATGTCAATTTCATGGTTTTGCTTTTGTGCTATAGTTACGAAAGATGCCAATACTGGGGGAGGAGAAGAGAGATACGACTTCCCTGTGTGCTTATTTTGCAACTTCCTGTGGCTCTATAATTTATTATGAGTTTTTCATTCTATCAAGTAGATTATACATTGGACTTTCAGGCAGTGATCAGCAATATGTAAGGGAGCTCCATGGTCGAGCTGGGTGTAGTGAAGACACCTTTTAATTCACAGTATCACTATCAGGTAGCTTGTCTCACCCAATTCTAAAAAAAACCTGGGGTATAATCTACATACAGCAAAGTGCAAAAATCTAGTGTGAAGCTTGGCAATTTTACACACATGCATGCACACACACACTCCCTCCCTCTCTCTTTACCACCTGAACGCACCCATTATTTTGACTATCACATAGATGAATCTTATTGAATGGCTCATTTTTACTTATTTATTTTTATTTATTTTTTGAGATGGAGTCTTGCTCTTGTCACCCAGGCTGGAGTGCAGTGGCATGATCTCAGCTCACTGCAACCTCTGCCTCCCAGGTTCAAGCGATTCTCCTGCCTCAGCCTCCTGAGTAGCTGGATTACAGGCACTTGCCACCATGCTAATGTGTGTGTGTGTGTGTGTGTGTGTGTGTGTGTGTGTGTGTGTGTGTGTGTATGTTTAGTAGAGACAGGGTTTTACCAGGCTGGTCTTGAACTCCTCAGGTGATCCACCCACTTTGGCCTCCCAAAGCGCTGGGATTAAAGGTGTGAGCCATTGCATCTGGCCCATTTATATTTATTGGCACCTTCAGTGCTAGGCTGGAAAAGGAAAAGAAAACAAATCTATTGATATTGCTGCTTGTGAGAACGCTGGTTAAGAGAGGGGAAGGAAGGAAGAAAGGAAGAGAGGGAGGGAGAGTAGAGACAACCTAGGAAGTGACACTCTTCTAAAAGGAGGTTAGGAGTCCCTTGCTTCCTGCTACAAAGGCCAGCCTTCCATCAGGTTGTGCTGATGGGGAAGAAGAGCTCTGAGGCCCAGGCCCCACACTCGGGACTTTCACATGCAATCCTTGATTCCATTGCTTTTCAATGCTGGCCTGTGCTCATAATCCCTGTGGCACATCAAGCATCTGGCTCTGCTTTTTTTTTTTTTTTTTTTAAACACAGCAGTACAAAAAGCTGATGGTACAGCTTCCTCAGCCATAGAAAGGTGGTCATTAGTGGTGTCACGGACTTTGGGCAGCCGTATGGTATGAGACACCAACTGAAAGGTGTGCACAGCAAAGCCTCTTGGTTTCTTGGCTTCACCTGTCATCCTCTCAGCTGCAGAGGCACAGAGCATCTTGTTTGGGGCCAGAAATCCCAGCTGTTTTCAATGTTTTGGAACAGGTCAGAAAGCTTAATGGTGATACAGTGACTCAGTGGTATTTATTTCTGCTGACTAGGGGCTTTCCCCTCTCAGCAGCAGGTGATTGGATGTTCTCAGGAATGAGATCAAGCTTCTCATTCTTGAATAAATATTTTAAATCCAAAGAGGTAGAGATGATACTAATGGGAATTATCTACTCTTTAAACTTCCTGCAGCTCATTCACAGGTGCCCTTGACTGTGCACAGGATCTAAAGCCAGAAAAGCAGGGCAGAATTGCGTTCCTCTCTGAGTGGAAACTCAACTGTCAATGCCAAGGGGCCTGAGGCCCGGACTGGGCCCTGCCTTTGCTTGGTGATGGGCACTCACGACTTAGGTGTTAGAGTCTTCCACAAGAGACAGATGCTACACCTACAGAGAGCGGCGGAGGAGGGATTACTGAAAGGCTGTTTACCAAGGGGTTGAGGGAAACCCATAAGGGATGCTGAGGCATGCCAGGTCTAGAATATCACCTCTAGGTCAAAAGGCATTGAAGGTGGTTACAAAGCTCAGAGAGAAGAACTGAGAAAAGAAACTGACCACTTAGGGAAACAGCTGACCTGAAGCCCAGCTGGAAGGGAGCCAGGGACTCAATACTGTGACCTCTGTCTTCTCCTAACCTCTGATTGCCTGTTGTTACCTCCCATTTTCCTAACCCAATTTGAACACAGGGCAGCAAAGATCTTGGTTGATAGAGTTAATGAAGATCTGCTCATTAAAGCCCAGAGCAGGGAGCAAAGATGATCTGATGGAACAGAATGAAAAGTACGTACACGCTACCCTTTTCCTCATCATGGCATAGCTGGTCCCTCAGGGGAGCAGCGCCTGCCTAGCAGCCACCCAGTGGGTTCTTCCTGCCCCTGCACAGACAAAAGCCAATTCACTGAGATGATGGCATTGCAATAAAGAAAGAGTTTAGGCTGGGCACAGTGGCTCACACCTGTAATCCCAGCACTTTGGGAGGCTGAGGCGGGCAGATCACAACGTCAGGAGTTCGAGACCAGCCTGGCCAACATGGAGAAACCCAGTCTCTACTAAAAATATAAAAATTAGCTGGGCATGGTGGCAGGCACCTGTAATCCCAGCTATTCAGGAGGCAGAGGCAGGGAAATCATTCAAACCCAGGAGGCCGAGATTGCAGTGAGCCAAGACCATGCCATTGCACTCCAGCCTGGTTGACAGAGTGAGACTCTGTCAAAAAAAAAAAGAAAAAGAAAGAGTTTAACAGACATGAGGCTGGCCATGTCACGTGGGAGTCAAATATTACTCAAATCCATCTCTCCAGAAATTCAAAGGCTAGGGTTTCTCAAAGATAGTTTGGGGGAAGGGGTAGCCAGGCAACCGTGTTTGCTGCTGATTGGTTGGGGGCACAATCGTAGAGTTGTGGCAAATGGTCTTCATCCTCCCTGAGCCCCTTCTGGGTGGGGCCACAGGAACTGCGGCCAAGCCCAGGTGGAGCCATCGCTTGCGACATGCAAAAACCTGAAAACATATCTCCAAAGGCCAAGCTTAGGTTATACAATAGTGATGTTACCTTTAGGAGTAATTGGGGAAGTTGGATGTCTTGTGGCCCCTAAAATAATGGTTGGCAATCATTTATGTCTCCACCTTAGCAGAATTCAGTCACCTCTATTATCCTAGTCTTGTGATCTCTGATTAGCTTTACAAAGGGGATTGAATTTTTGGGAAGGGCTACTATCGGTTAAACTCTAAACTAGATATCTCCCAAAGTTAGCTTGGCCTAAGCCTAGAAATAATTAAGGGCAGCTTGAAGCCAAAGGCAAGATGGGGGTTGGCCAGATGAGGTCTTCTTCACTGCCATAATTGTCTCACTGTTAAAATTTTTGCAAAGGCAGTTCCACCAGGAGGAGGCCTTCCTCCCCACCTGCCATAAAGAAATAAAGAAGAAAGTAAATGTGTCAACAGTACTTCTTGAGAACCTCAGTCCAGTCTCCCACATAGGGTCACAGTAGATTTAAACTCCCATTTTCCTTTCCACTCCTGGGCCTCTTGGATCCCCCACTGCCTCTTCACATAGTGGTCCTACATTCAGGTTTGATGAAACAATTCTCGGCCAGGTGTGGTGGCTCATGCCTGTAATCCTAGTATTACTGGAAAGGGGTCTCGATCCAGACCCCAAGAGAGGGTTCTTGGATCTCTCACAAGGAAGAATTCAAGGCGAATCCATAGAGGAAAGCAAGTTTGTTAAGAAAGTAAAGGAACAGGCCCAGTAAGGTGGCTCATGCCTGTAATTCCAGCACTTTGGGAGGCCGAGGTGGGCGGATCACAAGGTCAGGAGTTCAAGGTATTCAAGACAAGCCTGGCCAGCATGGTGAAACTCCGTCTCCACTAAAAATACCAAAATTAGCTGGGAATGGTGGTGTGCACCTGTAATCCCAGCTACTCAGGAGGCTGAGGTAGGAGAATCACTTGAACCCTGGAGGCGGAGGTTGCAGTGAGCCGAGACTGTGCCACTGCACTCCAGCCTGGGTGACAGAGACTCCATCTCAAAACAAACAAACAAAAAAAGAAAGTAAAGAAATAAAGAATGGCTACTCCATAGGCAGAGCAGCGCCACGGGCGGCTCAGCTGCTTATACTTATTGTTACTTCTTGATTATATGCTAAAGAAGGGGTGGATTATTCATGAGTTTTCTGGTAAGGGGGAGGGCAGTCAATTCCTGGACCTGAGGGTTCCTCCCCTTTTGAGACCATATAGGGTACTTCCTGACGTTGCCATGGCATTTGTAAACTGTCAGGGCACTGGTGGGAGTGTCTTTTAGCATACTAATGCATTCTAATTAGCAATATAATGAGCAGTGAGGATGACCAGAGGTCACTTTCATGCCATCATGGATTTGGTGGGTTTTGGCTGGCTTCTTTACTGCCATGTGCTTTATCAGCAAGGTCTTTGTGACCTGTATCTTGTGCCGACCTCCTATCTCATCCTGTGACTTGAGCGCCTAACCTTCTGGGAATGCAGCCCGGTAGGTCTCAGCCTTATTTTACCCAGTTTCTATTCAAAATGGAGTTGTTCTGGTTCAAATGCCTCTGACACTAGCACTATGGGAGGATGAGGCAGGAGGTTCACTTGAGCTCAGGAGTTCAAGACCAAACTGGGCAACATAGCGAGACCTTGTTTGTACAAAAAAAAATAAACAAAATTACCCAGGTGTGGTGGTACATGCTTGTGGTCCCAGCTACTTGGGAAGCAGAGATGGGAGAATTGCTTAAGCCCAGCAGATCAAGGCTGCAGTGAGCCACGATCGTGCCACTGCACTCCAGCCTGGGTGATAGAGTGAGACCCTGTCTCAAAACAGAAAACAGCAATTGCAAATATTTGAAGCCTCCAAAAAGAATGGGGTAAGGGTGAATTCCATCTTTACTTAACATTTTGGTTATTTGTTCATGATCAAATTTTTTTGCATTAATTTTGATTTGCTAAAATGCTGCATGAAAATACCATTTATCCTAATTACCGAGAGTCTAGGCCTCCCCTTGCTAACGTCACCCTAGTCCCAGTCCTTCAAGTGCCTCAATTTATAAGACTTGCTGGTAAGAGCAAGTCTTCAGTGAGCTCACCTGTTGCATTCTGAGTAGGGATCAGTTTTGTTTGTTTGTTTGTTTTTTGAGAAGGAGTCTTGCTCTGTCGCCCAGGCTGGAGTGCAATGGCGCGATGTTGGCTCACCACAACCTCTGCCTCCTGGGTTCAATTGATTCTCCTGCCTCAGCCTCCTGAGTAGCTCGGATTACAGGCACGTGCCACCACACCTGGCTAATTTTTGTATTTTTAGTACAGACAGGGTTTCAGCCTGTTGGTCAGGCTGGTCTTGAACTCCTGACCTCTGGATCTACCCACCTTGGCCTCCCAAAGTGCTGGGATTACAGACGTGAGCCACCGCGCCCGGCCAGGATCAGTTTTTTAATGTTTTCGTACACCTTTTCAGGAAAACACTTAGTATGTAACAAAAGGAAGGCTCTCCCGTATATTTTTCTTGGTGTTTTAAAGCCCATACATAGAAACAGATGTCGCCAATGCCACAGAATCTCCAAGTCCAGTTGCAAATCCTCTCTCACCTAAAAGGCACTCTTTATTCTGAAGACAACTTTCTTTAACCCCGAGTAGGAACTAAAATTCAAGTCATGTAAAAACAACACTTTTCACAAGTGCCAGTATTTTGCTTTCTTCCTGTCCTCTGGTATTTGTTCGAAGTGCTTTTTTAACAAACTAGTCTGACAGAAACTGTAAGTGCAGGAAGCTGGAGCCCAAAACAAATAAGTTAGAAAAAAAAGCACTTAGGTTCAGCTCTTAAAGAGCTAAACAGGTTCACAGCAAGTAAAACCCAGTCCTCTGCAATAAAACCACCTACCTTCCTACCTTACTGCCAAAAGTCAAGCCCCTGCCCTCCTACCCTAGACTTTCTGTCCTAAGAGTCCCTCCTATTTCAAAGCCAAACGCACAGAGATGCCTGGCTTGTCTCTGCATCCTTCCTCCTGGAGGGCCGGAGTAGGGCTTCACACTCACAGGGTGACAGAGCAGCACAGGACAGAATGACTCAGGTGGCAGGAACGCTCTGGTTGCTAGATGAACACAGCGTGTAGGGAAGGAGGAAAAGGCTTCGATCCAGTGGCAGATTAGCAAGGCAGCCCAAGAGGGGAAAAGGGAATCACATAATTCATATTTGTACTTCCTTCAAAAAAAAAAAAAAAAAAAGAGGCCAGGCACCATGGCTCATGCCTGTAATCCCAACACTTTGGGAGGCCGAGGCAGGAGGGTCATGAGGTTAGAAGATCGAGACCATCCTGGCTAACGTGGTGAAACCCTGTCTCTACTAAAATTACAAAAAATTAGCTGGGCATGGTGGCGTGCACTTGTAGTCTCAGCTACTTTGAAGGCTGAGGCAGGAGAATCACTTGAACCCAGGAGATGGAGTTGCAGTGAGCCGAGATTGCACCACTGCACTCTAGCCTGGCGACAGGGCAAGACTCTGTCTGAAAAACAAAACAAAACAAAACAACAACAAAAAACCACAACCCAGACCAAAAAACAAAGCTCAGATTCTATTCGGAGATCTCAAGACTTGCCCACAGATACTCAACTGAGTGTTTACCAATGTCTCCACCCCGCCCAGGCCAGCCTGGGTCTCTTCTCCAGCCCGTAGCTGTCAGGCTGTTTTATTTGCTGGTGCTGCCTGCAGGGCCTTGGTACAGGGGACTGCTGGACGACATCTTAGTGTGTATTTACTGCACAGGCCGCCTGAACTGCCCGCATTCTGGCTCTAGCCTGGTGCACATCCCGAGTCTCTGCTCATTTCCATCCTACATCTCCCAGAGTCCATAGATATCCAGGGGTGGCCTTTAAAACTGAGGCCAGGCTGGGGCTGGAACGTACCATCCAGAGCTAGAACCTGCCTGTGGGATCCGGCCGCCAGGGGTTGGGAGAGAGAAGCCTTGACAGGCACTAAGCTGGCTATTCCTTGTGAGTCAGAGCACACTGTGCTGGGAGCTGCATCCCTTGGGATGGGTTGAACAGTCACAACCAGAGGATACAGAGAGTCTCCTCCTTGCCTCCTTCGCACCAACCACAGGCTTTGTGTATTAGTTTTTTCATGTACAAAGCTGTTGGAATAGTACGGTCGAAAGGTATTCCTTGTACCCTCTTGCTAATGCAGGATTCTAGCACTCTGTGCTTCTCATCTCAGATATATCTGAATGCTCACAAAAGTTTCTCTTGCATCCTTATGATTAAGTCAGTTCAATTCTAATATATATATATATTTTTTTGAGATGGAGTCTTTCTCTGTCACCAGGCTGGAGTGCAGTGGCGTGATCTTGACTCACTGCAACCTCCACCTCCTAGGTTCATGTGAGTCCCCTGCCTCAGCCTTCCAAGTAGCTGAGACCACAGGCGCATGCCACCATCCCTGGCTAATTTTTTTTGTATTTTTTAGTAGAGACAGGATTTCACCATGTTGGCTAGGATGATCTCAATCTCCTGACCTCATGCCGCCAGCCTCAGCCTCTCAAAGTGCTAGGATTACAGGTATGAGCCACTGCACCCGGCCTAATTTCAACGTTATGTCCTGGACTCTGTTGCCAGCGTCTGGCACTGCCACCCTGTGCTGCTAAAGTGCAGGCAAAGGAGGGAGACAGCACTGTTCCCCTTTTTATAGGTTTCACTCTGTTGTTAGGATATAGGAGTAGTACAGTAGGCCAAAAAATGACCACTCAAAAGATATCCACATCAAAACCCCAAATCTGTGAATGTGGCCTTGTTGGGGAGAAAAGGTCTTTGCTGCTGTGATGAAATTAAGGATGTTGACCGGAGGTGCTTGGTCAGCATTATCCAGGTGGGCCCTAAACGCAGTCACATGCATCCTTATAAGACACACACAGAGAAGATGACACAGACATACAGAGGAGAAGGCAGTGTGAAAACAGAGATTTGGAATGATGCTGGGACAGTCCACAGAAGCTGGAGGAGGCTAGGAATGGATTGTCCCCTAGGGCCCTGGAGAGAGTGTGGTGCTGCTCCCTTAATTTCAGACTTCTGACCTCCAGAATGCTGAGACCATAAATTTCTGTTGTGTGAAGTTTAGTGTGTGGTAATTTGTTACTTCAGCCTCAGGAAAGGAAGACAAGCAATGTTGTTTATATTCTCCAATGCCCTGCAGAGGTTTCTTTTGTGTCTGTTGTCTAATTGGGTGAGTGTTCTCAACTGAAAGAGCTCTTTTGGTTATTGCCCTCATAGGACTTGGATATGAATAGACGGTGATCCTGGGCTGAGACAAGTGGCAGCCACCAAGCTCTCCTTGAGATCCTGTCTCCCCTCTGCACAAACTCATCCTGTCTGGTTTCCTTTTCCTTTAGGAGAGTTCTGTCCACGAGGTTCCTCAGGCCCTCATGGACTAGACTTCAAATGGGCCACCCGAAAAACTCATATGGAGATCTTAATGATGGAAGGAGATTGGACTCACCTTGTAAATAACACGATGTATAGGCATGTGTAGATGTAATGTACAAAACTTGGCTGCCTGGGTTCCTACCAGACTCGAATGCATTTGGAGAGCAGGATAAGATTTCTTTTTAGCTGGCATAAGGTAAAACGCCATTACAAACTGCATTCCAATTAGCCACCAGCTTCTGCTTCTTCTTCTTTTTTCTTTTTTTTTTTTTTGAGACAGAGTTCTGCTCTGTTGTCCAGGCCGGAGTGCAGTGGCATGGTGCCTGCTCACTGCAAACTCCCTCCCCCCTCCCCTCACCCTTGGGTTCAAGCAAACCTCCTGCCTCAGCTTCCCATGTAGCTGAAATCACAGGCACTCGCCACCATGCCAGGCTAATTTTTTTTGTATATTTAGTAGAGACAAGGTTTTGCCATGTTGTCCAGGCTGATCTCGAACTTCTGACCTCAAGTGATCGCCTGCTTCGGCCTCCCAAAGTGTCGGGATTACAAGTGTGAGCCACTGCTCCCGGCCTTTGCTAGCTTTTTGAGTGGCCTTCATTGCCTAAAATACTCTCTTCCTCAACTTCAACAAGGTGCTGAAGACTGTACTGTGAAAACCCCTTTTTTACGTTACCAGTTTGTACCATAGCATATTCTTCACCTGGAGAACCAGTTATCTCAGAGGACTGTAATTTTAAATAAAGATACCTCAAGCCACCATTTATGATTATCTTCTTCTGGGTGCTATAGAAAATTCCTAAACAAAATATTGTATTTATAACAACAGATTGCATTGGGAAGCATGCCCAGTG
>NW_016107997.1:66253-96632 GCF_001604975.1 Cebus imitator
CCCGAGTAGCTGGGACTACAGGCACACACCACCACAGCTGGCTAATTTTTGTATTTTTTAGTAGAGATGGGGTTTCACCATATTGGCCAGGCTGGTCTCAAACTCCTGACCTCATGATCCACCCACCACAGCCTCCCAAACTGCTAGGATTACAGGTGTGAGCCACTGCTCCCAGCTAAAAGACCCCATATATACAAAAAAATTTAAAAATGAGCTGGGCATGGTGTTGCACTCCTGTAGTCCTAGCTACTTGAGAGACTGAGGAGGGAGGATCACTTGAGCCCTGGAGTTTGAGGCTGCAGTGAGCTATAATCATGCCTCTACACTCCAGACTGAGTGACAGAGCAAGATTCTGTCTCTTAAAAAAAAAAAAAAAAAAAAAGTTGTTCTTTTTAAAAATTTTATAATATATCTCAGAGAGTTTTTACATCCATATATTGAGTGTTCTTGACTTTTCTTTGTGTCAGTATTATTCATTGCGTAGATACAACATCAGTTTTAAAAAATCTTGTCCCCTGTGAGGAACATTTAGCAACAATCTAAATTTAAAATTAGGCCAAGCACAGAGTGCTCACACTTATAATCCTAGTACTTTGGGAGACTGAGGTGGGTGGATTACGTGAGCCCAGGAGTTCGAGACCAGCCTGGGCAAAACCCCATCTCTACTAAGAACATAAAAAATTGGCCAAGCATCATGGCAGGTGCCTATAGTCTCAGCTACTTGGGAAGCTGAGGTGGGAGGATCGCTTGAGCCTGGGAGGCAGAGGTTGAAGTGAGCCAGGATTGCACCACTGCATTCCAGCCTGGGTGACAGAGTGAGACCCTGTCTCAAAAAATAACAAACAAGCTGGCTTGGTGGCTCATGCCTGTAATCCCAGCACTTTGGGAGGCCGAGGGAGGTGGATCACTTGAGGTTAGGAGTTCAAGACCAGCCTGGCCAACATGGTGAAACCCTGTCTCTACTAAATATGCAAAAATTAGCTGGGCATGGTGGCACATGCCTGTAATCCCAGCTACTCAGGAGGCTAAAGCAGGAAAATGGCTTGAACCCGGGAGGTGGAGGAGCAGCCGAGATCATATCACCGCACTCCAGCCTGCGCGACAGAGTGAGACTCTGTCTTAAAATAAATAAATTAATTAATGAATTAAATTTAATTAAAAAAATAAAAAATTAATAAATCTAACAAAACAGGAACGAATTTCACAGTGCTGTCAGTATATTAGTAAAATATTTTCTAATGAAAAATTTATTTTTAACAGTATCTTATTTTAAACATATCTATATGTTTTACAGAGCAACCAGATTCAGTAAACCTCCACATGTCCCGTCAGATGGGGCCATAAGGGCAGGGAAGCCATGTGAATGCCCCACAAGACTTGGGGAAGGATTGCACAGAGCGGGTGGTGCAGAGCCTGAAAAGCAGGTTAGTCCTGATCGCAGGGCTGCACCATTATCCTGGACCAATTCCAAGGCCATCTGCTTTGCCTGTCAAGCCTAATGGTTTTCAAGTTTCTGTTGTTGAACAAGTAGGAATAGAGAAACTTACTTGTTAACTCCAGCTAATGAGGAAACGTTGACGTTCTTTTGAAGTTGGGTCATAAACATTTGATCATGAAGAGGAACTATATTTGTCTTAGGTAACATTGATAAAATATCCTAATCCTTTGATGTCTGTGTAGGAAACAGCTGAGTAATTTATTAGCAAGCTTATGCTTTAAGCACAAACAATTATTGTAGGAGAAAAAATGTTCATATCTGAATTTGGTTCTCAGTTGCTCTCAAAGCAGTTTCTCAAGTTTATTAACAATCATATGTTTTAAAAGTTTATCTTGAGACAACATATAGACACCATAATGAAAATGAACCAAATGCTTCTTATCTACTATGTATTTTACACATAAAAGTGAGCTATTAGTTTAGATATTCTGATTCTCTTTCCAGTTCCCAGAAAAATGATCTATAATTGGTTTCATTTTACCAAATAAAGAATGAATTTGAAAATACCCTTTCCATCCTCCTTTTGATAGAATGTAGAAATGTAGAGAAAAGAGTCTTTTATTCCTGCCTTATCATTACTTCTTTTTAATCATTGTCTTTGCATTTGTTTGGTACAAGCTGTGATATTGCAAATGGCTGAGCCTCATGCTTCCAACTCCAAGGGAATCCCTGGGTGTAGCAGAATCCTAGATCCCCTTCACCCTTTCAGGGTTCGTTGAAAATCAACTTATTAACTTTACAACAGGCAGATTAATAAGAGAAAAGATATACAAATTTGTATTAATGTACACGGAGTGAAAATCACAGAGTGATTATCCCTCAACCCAATGGGGTACAGATGCTCAAATACCATTCTTCTTTTGGGGGGGAGTAAATAATTTTTAGGGGAATTCAATGGGCTTGAAGAACATAAAATGGCCTGGCCAAGTCTGTTTGGGCCTGCAGAGCAGACAATGGTTTATGACAAAAGTCTATCCAGGTGTGTGGAGAGACTTCAGTCTTTCTTCCTGTGATAAGAGTTTTCAGTTAATGAAAATTCAGGGAAAGAACCAGAGATCATTGTTTTATTCTTTGGCAGCTTTGAACTTTGGGAAGATAAGGGAACTTCAGAGAACAACTTCATTCTGTGCTTTGGGAGAGACAGGAGATTGAGAGGAGGGTGCAGAAAGAAGGTTAGAGAGAGCTTGAGCCTTCTTTAGTTCAGCATGTCAAAGCCCCATAGTTTGGACTATTTGTTTCTGAATCCCAGCGTCTCCAAATTATGGGAGTCAAGTTGTCCTGACTCAGTCAGGTTTATGACTCTCATGCTCCTGTTTTGAAAGATAGGCTGTGACTTTTCTTTCCCTGCTTGGACAAACTCAGTGTGTCTCCACAAATAACAGAATCCTCGGTAGCTAGTGCATTAGTCCCATGACGAGGCTATGTAATGTGTTATGTGAAAGCAACAGTTAAATTCTCACCATCCTTCAGATTGTTTTACTGTTTCCAATTCTGTAATTGTAAGTTCCCTGTTCACCGTGACTGCTAACTCTTCCTAAAAGGGATATGAATTGAATAGTGTGATTTGAATTTTGGGTTGTAAACTCATCTTCAGTGAAACTTGTTTTTGCTGTGAGTTTCTCATGAGGCTCTGATGGTGAAAGTGTCTCTACTGAGCAGTTTTCTGTTTAGTTCTGCCAGACCATTGAGGATTTCAACAGTCCTGACCAGTTTTGTATTAATTTGTTATCTTACATGCTTAGAGTTTCTGCAGCACAAAGGGAGTGTAAAGATCAGGTCTTAAGCTTTGTTTTCCCACAGGTGATATTTTCTTTTTTTGAGACAAAGTCTGGCTCTGTCACCAGGCTGGAGTGCAGTGGTGCAATCTCAGCTCACTGCAACCCCTGCCTCCCAGGTTCAAGTGATTCTCATGCCTCAGCCACCTGAGTAGCTGGGACTACAGGCACCCACCAACACACCTTGCTAATTTTTATAATTTTATTTTTATTTTTTTAAAGATGGGGTTTCACCATGTTGGTCAGGCTGGTCTTGAACTCCCGACCTCAGGTGATCCACACACCTTGGCCTCCAAAGTGCTTGGATTACAGGTGTGAGCCACCACGCCTGGCCAATTTTTATAATTTTTAGTAGTTGCCCAGGCTGATCTCAAACTCCTGACCTCAGATGATGTGCCTGCCTTGGCCTCCCAAAGTGCTAGAAGAACAGGCATGAGCCACCGTGCCCAACCAACAAGTGATATTTTCTTAATGCCCAAGGTCCCAGACAGTGGGCATGCGGTGGGATCTACTTCCCCAGGAAAGTGGGAAGAGTTTCTATAGGCCATGATTTCTGGACAGAGTAGCTCCTTAATGTTTCAAGATGTATTCAGAGTTCAAATTCCAACTCTCCTATTCCACATGGACAAAAGTCATCATATTTTCTGTCCCTAGCCCAGTCTCTAGGGCTCATAGTTGAGCCTAAAATCCACCCAGAATAATTTTGGATGGAAAGCAAGCAATAAATAGTGAAATCAAAGTTAAGCCAGATGTAGTGGGGTGTGCCTGTAATCCCATTACCTGGGAGACTGAGGTGAGAGGATTGCTTGAGCTCAGGAGTTAGAGACCAGCCTAGGCAATATAGCAATGCTCAGTCTCCAGTAGAAAACAAGTAAATAAATATAAAAGGAAGATCGGGCATAGTGGCTCATGCCTGTAATCCCAGCACTTTGGGAAGCTGAGGCAGGCAGATCAGTTGGTGAGGGCTTAGGATTTAATTTTTAATTTTTAATTTTTAATTTTAATTTAACTTTTTATTTTTTTTTTGAGATGGAGTTTTGCTCTTGTTGCCCAGGCTAGAGTGCAATGGAATAATCTTGGCTCACCACAACCTCTGCTTCCCAGGTTTAAGCAATTCTCCTGCCTCAGCCTCCCAAGTAGCTGGGATTACAGGTATGCACCACCATGCCTGGCTGATTTTGTATTTTCAGTAGAGATAGGGTTTCTCCATGTTGGTCCGGCTAGTCTCCAACTCCCGACCTCAGGGTGATCCACCTGTCTCGGCCTTCCAAAGTGCTGAGATTACAGGCGTGATCCACCGTGCCTGGCCAGGATTTTATTTTTAGTTCTCTGTGACATAGAAATCGATTTAGGTCTTGGAAGGATGTTTAACCCAGAGCCAGACCATAGCAGGGACTCAATAAATGTCTATCGAGGTGATGACTGAGGTAAAAGAGACAAAAGAAATACATAGGAAACTTTTTTCCCCACAAAGAGAGAACATATATCACCAAAAACTACGTTGCGTGACACAGCCAAAATTATGTAGGAGATTGCATTGGTTGGGATAAAGGCTATGCTACTGCAAAAAAGAGACTCAAAAATTCAGAGGCTTAAAAAGGATAAAAATGTATTTCTCTTTGATAGGACAATCTGATTAGTCTAGGCTATCAAGACAGCTCTACCCACGAGGCCATTAAGAATCAATTGCTTCCACCATTGCTCAGGGCTGCAGTTCCTAAACTGGGTACCAAGTTGTCCCAGGGAGCTTCAGTGAACTGCTAGGGGCACCATGGAATGTTTCAAATTTTTAACAAAAGCACAGTGATCCTCAACATCTGACATGCCACAAAAACTACTAGTTACTAGGTAGTTCACAGTATCAAATTTAGATAGCACTACTTTCCTTTGATGACATCGTATTTTTGTAAGCTAAGTCTTTGGTGTCTGTGATGATAAAAAGTAAATATTATGAGAAAATCAGTGTGAAACAGTAAATAAGGGTGGCGGTGTCCAATGTGATTCCAAGGGCTGAGGACTTGTACAGTGCCCAACAAGTGCACTTCCCATTACCAAGTAATTGCAGTTGTTTAAAAGTGAAATAAAATGTTTTTATTTCAATTAATGCAAATTATTTTTGCAAATCTCTACTAAGTGTTGGGAGACAATTCTCCAGGGATTTCTCATGGGTTTGCACATGTTATAACTAAAGGCCCTAGCTGCCTTTGATCCAGATTAACTTTTCAAGATGTTTGTGTAGCTAATAGACTCAAGAGGCAGAGATAGTAACTTCCTCTAGAGTAAAAAGCAGGTCTGTTTACTTTCTAGTAATAAAGATAATGTCTCCCTCCAGGGCAAAGATCAGGCACACTTATGGATTTTTTTTTTTTTTTTTTTGAGATGAAATCTCCCTCTGTAGCCCAGGCTGGAGCACAGTGGCATGATCTTGGCTCACCGCAACTTCCACCTACCGGGTTCAAGAGATTCTCCTGCCTCAGCCTCCAGAGGAGCTGGAATTACAGGCACGTGCCACTGCACCTGGCTAATTTTTTGTATTTTTAGTAGAGGCAGGGTTTTACCATGTTGACCAGGCTGGTCTTGAACTCCCAACATCGGGTAATCCATTCACCTCGGCCTCCCAAAGTGCTAGGATTATAGGTGTGAGCCACCGTACCTGGCCTTACTGCTAATTATGAAAGATTCACGTTACCAAAGCTTGGTAACCTGAGATTCAGGTTACCTCTCCTATAATACAACCCACGGTGTGTGCAGGTGCTATATGGCCCTCTACATATAGCACTGCAGGAATCAGGGCTCAGAAAACCAGAGCTAACGAGGACACTTTGGCTATTGCTACTGCCAAGAGTAATAAATTCCTTAGTCTCTGACCCAGGAGTTTTGTGTCTTCTGCCAGCATCCAAAACACTGTGGCAGGCTAACTTGCTAGTTTACAAGTAGGATGAAATCTCAGACCCCTCACAGTTTTGACATTAAGTTGTTAAGAGTATACGAACTTATTAGGTTGTTTGGATAAAACTACTTAATAAACAGAAGTGTTGAGCATTCTTTTGGCCTGGGAGTTCTGTAATAAAATTACTGAGACACTAAGGGTGCTGTGAACTGAGAAGTTTGGGAATTTCTGGCTCTGTGCATTGTTCTCATCTGTGAGTGTTATTTTTGGTTGTTTGTTTTGTTGTTTGTTTTGAGACAGAGTCTCACTCTGTCACCCAGGCTAAAGTGCAGTGGCATGATCTTGGCTCACTGCAAACTTTGCCTCCCGGGTTCAAGTGAGTCTCATGTGTCAGCCTCCCAAGTAGCTGGGATTACAGGCATGAACCACCATGCCCAGCTAATTTTTGTATTTTTAGTAGAGATGGGTTTTCCCCATGTCGGTCAGGCTGGTCTTGAAATCCTGACCTCAGGTGATCCACCCGCCTTGGCCCCTCAAAGTGCTAGGATTACAGGCGTGAGCCACCATGCCCAGCCTCATCCATGTGTTTGAAGATGACTAGGAAGTCATCACTTTCCAACTGGCAGGAAGATAAAAGGAAAGAAGACAAGGGAAGCAATTTCTTTTTTAAAAACAAGCCAGGGACAAGTCACATACATTTCTGGCTCACATTTCTGTTGATGAACTTAGCTGTATATCCACAGCCAGCCACTAAGGAGGCTGGGAAGTGTAATCTCTAGATAAATGTCCATGTGCCTAGCTTAAACTACATTTCTGGAAGAAAAGGAGATAGATTTTAGTGGACAGCTAACATTCTCCACCACAGAGATATTTCCCTATGGTTGGTTATTGCCGCTTAACTAATACTCTGGGTAGAGATGTATAAACAGTCTTTTAATATCTTCACTGTGAGTTGGCACTGTGTGGTTTTTATCTGACAGGCATGTGGTTGGTTATTTCTGTGGTTTTCTTGCTGTCTTACCTTCTTTTGGCTTCCTATACTAGCCCTAATGCTCAAAACCCATTAATGAGAATCTTTGCTGATATGGTTTGGCTGTGTCCCCACCCAAAACTCATCTTGAATTGTAGCTTCCTATGATCCCCAAGTGCCTGGAAGGGACCTGGTGGGAGGTAATTGATTTGTGGGGGAGGGTTTTTGCATGCTGTTCTCATGATAGTGAATAAATCTCATGAGATCTGATGGTTTGATGAAGAGCAGTTCCCTTGCACAGGCTCTCTTGCCTGGCACCATACCTGCCTTTGCTCCTCCTTTGCCTTCCGCTTTGATTATGAGGCCTCCCCAGCCATGTGGAACTGTGAGTCCATTAAACCTCTTTTTGTTTATAAATCAGCCAGTCTCAGGTGTGTCTTTATTAGCAGTGTGAGGATGGACTAATACATTTGCCTAGGCAGATTCTGGGATGCTCAGTCTCTTGGGTGGCAGGTACTGGGACCTGTGATGTGCATTCTTGGGTTTTAGAGCTCATAGTGGAGGGTGGAGCAGTGAGTAGGGCATGAATCCCGGACTCATGTCTACAGCAAAATGGGGCAGAGCAACCACATTTGGCACCAACCACAGGCAGGAGTGGATCCAGGCTTCGAGGGGCCTGAGCCTTAAACAATTTAGGGATTCTCTTTAAGAAAAAAATATGATATAAAATTAAGTATGTATAAATAATAAATATGTACCATGATTAAATATTAATATTAATGCATATATTTATTATTCAAAATATTCATTTGGAATAAGCTGATATTCATTTGGAAAAAGCCAAGAAATAATAGTAATTTTCTTTTTTTTAAGATGGAGTCTTGCTCTTGTTGCCCAGGCTGGAGTGCAAGGGCACGATCTCAGCTCACCGCAACCTCCTCCTCCCAGATTCAAGTGATTCTCCTGCCTCAGCCTCCCAAGTAGCTGGGATTACAGGCGCCTGCCACCATGCCTAGCTAATTTTTTGTATTTTCAGTAGAGACGAGGTTTCACTATGTTGGTCAGGCTAGTCTCGAACTGCTGATCTCAGGCGATCCACCTGCCCCGGCCTCCCAAAGTGTTAGGATTACAGGTGTGAGCCACCACACCTGGCTGAAATAATAGTAACTTTCAAATGTAGAAATGCTGGTGGATATTACAAACATTACCACATTTTAAAAAGCTGTAATATTTTAGTCATCATCTGTCCAACACACCTCTATACATTTTTGGTAATTTCTATATGATTAATAATTCTTAAAAACATATAAAGCTACTCTGAAATTAAAATATACATTTTTTTTTAAGATGGAGTTTTGCTCTTGCTGCCCAGACTGGAGTGTATTGGCATAATCTCAGCTCACTGCAACCTCCACCTCCTGGGTTCAGGTGATACTCCTGCCTCAGCCTCCCAAGTAGCTGAGATTACAGGCAACCACCATCTTGACTGGCTGATTTTTGTATTTTTAGTAGAGATGGGGTTTCACCCTGTTGGCCAGGCTGGTCTTGAACTTCTGATCTCAAGCGATCCGCCTACTTCAGCCTCCCAAAATGCTGGAATTAGAGGTGTGAGGCCACTCCCGGCCTCAGAAGAGCAATTTTAAATTGCTTCTTGTATTGAACTGTAATTGTAATCTAATTATAATTATGTAATCAAGTTACTTTACTATTACTTACATTGATTTATTAATGAATACGTATAGGAGTTTTGATATAAGAAAACTCCTAAGACCATTTTGCCATTTCTGTGTCAATGTTGTGTGCCCTTTCGTCAATGAACAGACCTTGTCAGCCCAAAGAGCATTGGATGTGCTAAGAGGTGATGTGATCTGATCGGATGCATAAAATATGGGACTTCCTACGCAGATGGGCTTGCTGTTGGTGGTACTGCTACAGTTTATGCCCTATGAATCCAGGAATTGTGACCAATCCTATTTTGTGAAAGTCTCATCAAAATATATATGTGTATTATGTGTTAATAATTGTGTACACTCTACTATCAAGTATATTTCTGATAGTAGCAAACTTTTGTCTTAACCAGGTATTCCATGAGAACTGAATCTTCCATTTACAACTGCATACATCTGATGATTGGAAACATTTTCTGAAGACTAACTTTTGGCTCCAGACATTTCAAACTGTATTTTCCCTCCATTACTTATATGTATTTCTGGTGGTGGGCACTGTGGGACACGGTCATATCACAGTTTGGCGCTTGGTTCTGCAATTTGGTGTTATGACAGTAGATGCGTTGACTCTATGGCATTAGGAGTATTTCTGGAAGCCATTGCTACATCAAGAGAGCTGGTGATAACCTAACTAAATATGAAAGCAACTGCAAACCACATAAATATATGCCACTCAATGCAAACTTCATGTATCCCCAACTCAACTGCTCCTTAGCCAGATGCCAAAAATGCCTCCTACCAACTCATCACTACTCAATAAAAGATCGATCGTGAGAAGGTCAGAAAGGAAAGACATAGTGATCTTAAACAATTGCTGTTAAAATATTTTTATTTTCCAAATTGTATAAAATCACATGGTTATAGGAACACATGGTTAAGGCTGCTCAAGGGATGTTGGATGGGGCACATGAATGTAAAGCTTGATCTCCAATAGCGTCTGTTGGCAATACTAGGTTATGAGTGACCACAGGCAGATCCATGTACAAACCAAGGCAATAGCCTCAAAAAACAGCCATCATTTTGAAGCACTTTACAAAGCATTCATATTCATATTCATATTCATATTTGATCCTCAAAGCAGCCTGTAAGTTGTCAAAGCAGATACCAACATTTTGAGAAGTAAAATAACTTGCTCCAGAAGAGCAAAACTTCTTGGACCCCAAACTGAGAACTTCCAACTTCACAATTCATGCTCTTTTATTCTACCATACCAGACAAGATTCGTACAACAACCCTTTGCCTGACATATATTAACAGTTCAAGAAATATTCATGGAACAAATGAAAGAAAAGGAAGAAGTAGAGCGGGAACCAGGAATCCTTTAAGGACCAAGGAAAGACAATCCTTTAGTGGGAAGGAAACAGGCAAGAATCTCAGCCTTCCCGGCATCTCTTCCAGATGTCAACCTGTTTTTCTTGCCCAGCGGCTCAGTCCAGTGTAATGAGGGAACAGAACACAGATGGTTACTCTATAAATGGGCTGTGGGTCCATGTGCTCCCATAAAACAGTTTCTATTTTTCTGGGTTGCAAATAGAGAGTGAGCTGGGTTTTCCTTTGTAGGTGGGGGCGGGGTAATGGGAAGCAGATGGGTGAGTTTTAATTAAAGTTAATTGTGGCTTTGGTAAATGAAGAAAATGATGACTGTGTCATCCACCCATTGCATGGCTGTTGCTTCCCTTGAGTTGTGTGTTGGGAGGAGGCTGGGAAGAAAATCTGGACTTTTCATTTAAATACCTGAGGCCCTGATCTTAATTCCAGATGTGGTGAGATCAGTGATGGGCTCTCAAGTTTCTCTTCTGCTTTGTCAGACTCAGGCAGGAGGAGGCTCTTCATGCTGAGTTCCAACACCTAAAAGCAGACGAGGGAATGGAAACTTATGAAAGTTGATTTAATTGGGGGCCCAGTCCATTCGGGAATATTGCCGGTCTCTGGAATTTCTGACAACCCAATTTCTTTTTGTTTTTAAGTTATTATTTCTTCTTGCTCCTCTTCTCCTCCTCTTCCTTCTTCCTCTTCTTTTTCTTCCTCCTTCTCCATCTTCTTCTTTCTTCTTTTTCTTCTTCTTTCTTCCTTCTTCCTTTGCAGGGGTCTGTCTGTCCCATGGTTGATGCTTAATAAATATTGAGAAAAATAGTCTTCCTGACTCAGGGATGGATGAATAACGTACACTGACTCAGATATTTTGCTTATCAGTGCAGCTGAGTGTCCAGGCCACTTAGTTGCAGCCGGGGCTGTGACCAGCCAGCGAAACTTGCATTTATTCAGTAAAGATTAATTGACAATGGCTTGAGTCAACACCACTAAAGGGTAATCGACATTGTGGACCTCCTGAGTAGAAAGCAGTTAACCACCCACAGTAGAACAAAGGTTAGTCTTAGGACCACATGAGTAAACAAGTTAGTTAGATAAACTCCCCACATTCCTATGTTTCCACTCTAATTTATTTAACTAAGGGGACAAGGCTGCCTTCAGCCAAGTACTATAATAAAAACCCTCAGGCCTTCCAAAAGAGTTTGTATATATTCTCTATAACTAGAATTTCTCCCACCAGCCTAACTGATTCCCCACATTCCTTCTTCCTTCTTAATCAATAGACATGAGGTCTCTCTATGTTGCCCAGGCTGGTCTCAAACTCCTGCACTCAAGTGATCCTCCCATCTTGGCCTCCCAAAGTGCTGGGATTACAGGTGTGAGCCATGATACCTGGCCATTGACAGCCCAATTTCTGCCCTTTTATCAGGAGTGAAGAGAAGGGCTTATTTAAAACTAGGGCCCAGTAATTTGGAGAGTTGAATGATCAGAGAAATGAGTAGGGAGGTCTCAGTCAAAGAGGTGAGGTCCGTTCAAAATCATTTCCATTTATGTTTAAACCTTTAGTGGCCTCCTCCTGCCCTCATAATAAAAGCCAAAGTCCTTAGTGTAGCCCACCAGGCCCCAGATGTCCTGGATCTGACCTCTTTCTCCCTTGCTCCCTTTGCTCCAGCCTGATGGCTCTCCTGGTCCCCTCTCTGTCCTGCAGCCTTTGCATATGTTTCTTTCCCAGTTCTTCATATATTTGGCTTCTTATAATCTTTCAGGTTTTTGGCTTAGATTCACCTTCTCTGTGTGGCCTTCTCTCACCACCTTATCCAAGGCAGCAGCCTCACCCCACCCTTCCAGCCACCCTTACCTGCCGTCATCTCCCTAGCACTTCAGTCTATAATGTTCTTGTCTATTTAGTTGTTTCCTTACTTATTATCTGCTTCCTAACTTACTAGACTGTAAGCTCCATGAGGGCAGAGGACTTGATTCTTTTATTTCCTCAGCATAACTCCAGCTCTTAGCACAGTGTCTGCTCCATGGTTGATGCTTCATAATATTGAAAAAAATTTTGGCAGCAAGGCCATGGACAAGGAAGAAGGGCTGCTGTGGAAACGCTTCCTGACTCTAGAGGGTGGTGATCTCGGGAGTTCCTCTGGCATCTCTCCAGGATCCTTCATTCTAGAGGGGAGAGACTATCTTTTTTTTTTTTTTGAGATGGAGTCTTGCTCTGTTGTCCAGCCTGGAGTGCAGTAGCACAATCTTGGCTCACTGCAACCTCCACCCCCTGGGTTCAAGCAATTCTCCCACCTCAGCCTCCTGAGTAGCTGGGATTACAGGCACATGCCTCCATACTCAGCTATTTTTGTATTTTTAGTAGAGATGGGGTTTCACCATGTTGGCCTGGCTGGTCTTGAACCCTTGACCTCGTGATCCACCCGCCTCAGCCTACCAAAGTGCTGGGATTACAGGCATGAGCCACTGTGCCTGGTGAGACTATCTTTTAATGAGGACATTGTAGCCTGATGGCCAGCAGAACTGGGATGTGGTCCCAACTGGGCTGCTCACTTTGCTGAGTAACTTTGGACAAGCCACTTTGCCTTGAAAATCAGGTTCCTCTTTCAAAAAATGAAAAATTAAATTTATTTATTTATTTTGAGACAAGTGTCTCTCACTCTGTTACCGAGACTGGAGTGCAGTGGTGTGACCAGAGCTCATTGCAGTCTCAAACTCCTGGGCCCAAGCCATCCTCCCATCTCAGCCTCCTAAGTAGCTGGGACTACAGGTGAATGCCACCACACTCCAAGAGTTTTTAGTAGACACAAGGTCTTGCTGTGTTTCCCTGATCTCAAACTCCTGCACTCAAGTGATCTTCACACCTCATCCTCCCAAAGTGCTGGGACTACAGGTGGGAGTCACTTGCCTGGCCTAAATTTTTAAAAATATGGTAAAATATTCATGGCATAAAATTTGCCATTTTAACCATTTTTACAGTTCTGTGGCCATTAAGTACATTCAAATTGTTGTGCAATCATCACGACCATCCATCTCCATAACTTTTTCCATCTTCCCAAATTAAAATTTCATACTGATATGGTTTGGCTCTGTGTCCCCACCCAAAATCTCATCTTGTAGATCCCATAATTCCCATGTGTTGTGGGAGATAATTAAGTCATGGAGGCAGGTCTTTCCTGTTGCTGTTCTCATGATAGAGAATAAGTCTCAGGAGATCTGATGGATTTAAAAATGGAAGTTTCCCTGCACAAACTGTTCTTGTGTCAGTTTGCTGAGAATGATGGTTTCCAGATTCATCCATGTCCCTGCAAACAACATGAACTCATCCTTCTCATGGCTGCATAGTATTTCATGATGTGTGAACGTCTATTAGCCAGAGAATCCATCTTTGGAGGAAATATTCCAGGAAGCTCTACACACAAAGGATATTAGTGTAGAGGATCCAGAAGCAGTGGGGTCAAGGACCCCAACACACCCTATAAACATCTCTAGGGAGCAAAATGAAACCTGGGTAAGACATCCTCTAAGTCTCCTCCACACATTAAGCATTGATTATTCTACAGTCACGTGAAATGTTGAACTGCTAATAGGTTCAAGGCGTATTTTCTTTACCTGGGCATTACTTGTGCCACAAAGGGTGTGAGAAGACTTGAAAAACTCACGCAATAAAAAAGGATAAAACACACAGTGGGGAGTATCAGGGCAGAGGAAGGCAGGAGAGATGCCTGTGACATAGATGAGCAAACAGCCACTGCCTCTGCCCACAAGCTACCTTGTCTGTGAGTAATGTAGGTGAAGGAATGTTGGAGAAATCTGGGCAGAGATTATACATATGCGGAATCTCCAGAGGCAAAGAAAGACATAATTTTTTATGTCAATTTCATATCCGCCTCACCCAAAGCCACACTGCAAGACTCAAAGCATGAAGGGAACAGGGAAAAATATAGCATGTTGAGGAGGCAAAGTTGGTGCTTCTAAGAATGAACTCAAGTCATACAACCTTAGGTTGAAATCCTAGCTCTACCACCTGCTAATCCAGGGCAAAAGACTTAACCTCTTTTAGCCTCCATGTTCCCATCGACAGAAGGGTGATGACAGAAAATGTTGTGAGGATTAAGAGAGAGAATGCGTGTGAGACACTTAGTCCAGGGCCTGCTGTAGTCACTGTCAGTACTGGCAGCTACTCTTACTGAAATTGTATGTTGGAGGTGTCCATGCCACATCTGTTTTGTTCACCCTTCTGTTCCCAGCACTTAGCAGAGTGCCTGGCTCTTAGTAGGCACTGAATGGATATTTGTAGACTTGAATTGATGTAGCTATCTCTCCTGTTGGACATGCCCTGTGCCACACCCCCTCTGACAGTGGTGGGTGACAGGGTTGAAGAGAATGAGGTCAGGCTGGATAAAGGCATTGCTCAGCGGGTAACACCCAAGACTAGATGTTCATGGGCCTTGATGAAATCAAGCTATGGTATGTATGTGAACCATCCCATAGCTTGATTTCATCATGACCGCCCAGGTCAGGCCCTGTCTTATGCTATCTCTCATGCCCTCCCTCTTCAAAGGAGCGTGTCTTGTACCATCCCCACCTGTTCCAGCAAAGTATGTGAAATAATAAATTAGGACAGGACAGATATCAGTCCTGCACACTTCATTTTAAATCAAATACTACTTATTAAATGTTAAACATGCACGTGATTAAGGCTCTTTGCTGAGCACTGCAGGAAATTCAGAGTTAAGCAAGAAAACACCTTTTCTCTCACACATTTTCTAATAAATGGGGGAATATATTAATATATAAGAAAAATGCCAGACCAAGAGGATCAATTAATGATATGGGAAATGAAAGGGGAGAATTCACACTCGGCTGCAGTTATCTGCAGATGTTTTTCATGGGAGGTGGCTTTTTAGATGGTCTTTGAATTTGGTAGGTGGAGGAGAGGTGAGCCAAGGGAATCGGAAGGTTTCAGACACAGGAGGAATGACAGGAGCTTGGAAGCAGAAGAGTATAACGTGCATGGCAATCAGCAGCATCAATTTTGAATGGATCAAAGGAAACATGGAAAAATGTGTCTAGACCAGGTGCGGTGGCTGATCCCTGTAATCCCAGCACTTTGGGAGGCTGAGGTGAGCAGATCACTTGAGGTCAGGAGTTCAAGACCAGCCTGGCCAACACAGTGAAACTCCATCTCTCCTGAAAATACAAAAATTAGCCAGGTGTGGAGGCATATGCCTACAGTACCAGCTACTCAGAAGGCTGAGGCAGGAGAATTGCTTGAACCTGGAAGGCAGAGGTTGCAGTAAGCTGAGATCAGGCCATTGCACTCCAGCCTGGGTGACAGAGACTGTCTCAAAAAATAAATAAATAAATAAATAAATAAAAGAAAAACATGTCCAGAAAGGGAGCTTCGAGAGTCTGAGGTCTAGGCAAGGAGAGTAACTGAGGAGTTTCGAGTGGGGAAATGTGTGATCAAACTGGTGTTTGGGAAGATTAGACTGGCAGTGGCGTGTGAACTGGACAACAGGGAGACAGATGGGAAGTTGGGGGTTGACTTCACGGACAGTTGAAGTGAGTCTGGGCAGAAATTATTCACAATGTGCGGGCAGCAGGAATGGATAGAGGACCTATGGAGGCATTTTGCTGAGGTGGCCGCCATATGCAGGATTTAAAAGTCTGTTCCCTTAGGCCAGGTGTGGTGGCTCAAGCTTGTAATCCCAGCACTTTGAGAGGCCGAGGCTGGTGGATCTCGAGGTCAGAAGTTCAAGACCAGCCCAGCCAAGATGGTGAAACCCCATCTCTACTAAAGATACAAAAAGTTACCCGAGTGCGGTGGCAGGCGCCTGTAATCCCAAAGACTGGAGAGGCTGAGGCAGGAGAATCGCTTGAACCCGGGGTGGGAGGGGGCAGAGGTTGCAGTGAGCTGAGATCGTGCCATTGCACTCCAGCCTGGATGACTGAGTGAGACTCCATCTCAAAAAAAAAAAAAAGCCTGTTCCCTTGTTTTGCCTTGAGAGAAAGTGAAGTGTGGCTTCTCAATCTTTCCTGGAGCAGTTCTCGCAGCATTTCTGTGAACAGACCTCTGGCTTGGAAGCAAAGTGTGGATCCTGGGTCTGAGGGCTGGCAGTGGGGCTTGGTGAGCTAGCTGGAACTGGAGGCATCTGCCCTTCCTCCCCCACCTCCACCCTCACCCTCCATCCCCCTCCCCCACCCTCTCCTACCCTCCCCCACCTTCCCCCACCCTCTGTCAGCTTTCTCCCATTCACTGCTTCAGAGGAAACAGCACGCTGAGCAGGATCAGGGAAGGGAAACTTCCCTGCCATGCCCAAGACCCTCTGTGCTGTTGGGTCATCCTCACTCTGCCTGGCCCTCTGTGATGATAAGGACATAGCACCTCAGTCATGCATCCCTGGGAATGTGCCAAAGACAAGAATAATTACCTGTGTGTTCCCAGTCAACTGTCTTTTCTCTCCTCCATCCCCAGCAGCTAAAGAGAAGTTCTCTTAATTGGCTCAGCTTCTCCCTCTTCCTTACTCTCCAAAGAGAATTCTGTCTTTGCTGGTTTTCTGTTTTTCTTATGATACAGACACAGGAAGAGAGAAGGCAGACTTGAGCATTAGGAGGCTAAGGGGTAAGATTCTTGGTGGCTTTGGGTCAATGCTAGGATTACCCTTTTGTGTATAAAGTTCAGGCAAGGGGCTACATGAACAGGATACTAAAGAATGAAGCCAGAAGACAAAGTCAGCCTATAACATAAGGTACCAAGAGAGAAGTACGGAAAAAGGAAAATGAAAAACAAACTGGGCCGGGTTTCAGGGAACAGTCACAGGAAAGCTGGCAAATGAAAGGCTCTGAGACCCAAGATGGGTTGCTGTAGGTTACAGGTTGAATCTCTTTTAATGCCAATTAAATGTTGGAATTTTATTTTAGTTGCTTAGCTATGCGTCAAATGTTTTATTTTAATGGACAGTATTGTATTCCAGCTTATATGTGCATTATGAGAATAAGCATAATGTTTCACACCAGGAATTCTGGAACCAAACTCCCAGCTCCCAAATCCCACTTCCACCACTCAATATTTGTGTTACCTTTGGCAAGATGTAATGCTTGTTTCTCTGTGGCTCAGTTGCTTTGTCTGCAAAATAAGTTGATGAGAGTCTCTACTTCCAAAGAGTATTGCGAGGATTAAATGAGTTACTACTTGTCAAGTTCAGAGAAAGCTCATGCAAAGCCTGGCAGGTAATTGGCGCTCTAGAAACATTAGCTATTATTACTACAGGGAAATCTAAGGTCATGAGATTTTTCTGTCTTGGTTCAACCAAGGTGGTGAAGACAACTGTCAGAAGAATTATCTTCAGCAGAGCAGATCTTAAGTTCAGGGAAAGTTTGGGCCGGGCGCAGCGGCTCATGCCTGAAATCCCAGCACTTTGGGAGGCTGAAGTGGGCAGATCACTTGAGGCCAGGAGTTCAAGACCAACCTGGCTAACATGGTAAAGCCCTGCCTTTACTAAAAATACAAAAATTAAAAAAAAATACAAAAATTAGCCGGGCATGGTGGTGCCTGCCTGTAACCCCAGCTACTTGGGAGGAGGCTGAGGCATTAACATCACTTGAACCCAGGAGGCAGAGGTTGCAGTGAGCCGAGATTGGGCCACTGTACTCCAGCCGAGGGGAGAGTGAGAAAATGTCTCGAAAAAAAAAAAAAAAAAAAGATTTAGGAAAAGGAAAGATTTTCTAGGCGGTTGTGAGTTGTGACAGACAGACTTCTCTAATGGTCCCCAGTGAACGCTGCCTCCAGGCACTCGCCCTTGTATGATTTGTTCACCCTGAATGTGGCTGGACCTGGTGACTTATCTGTAACTCCTAGAATACAACAATGACGACCAGATGTCACTACCTTTTTTTTTTTTTTTGGAGACAGAGTCTTGCTCTGTCACCCAGGCTGGAGTGCGGTGGTGTGATCTCAGTTCACTGCAACCTCCACCTCCAGGGTTCAGGAAATTCTCCTGCCTCCAAGTAGCTGGGAGTACAAGCACACGCTGCCACGCCCGGCTAATATTTTGTATTTTAGTAGAGAGGGGGTTTCACTGTGTTGCCCAGCTGTTCTCAAACTCCTGAGCTCTGGCAATCCACCTGCCTCAGCTTCCCAAAGTGCTGGGATTATAGGTGTGAGCCACTGCGCCTGGCCACACTTTCTTGATTTGGTTACAAAAGGTTGTGACTTCACTCTTGCTAGCAGACTCTCTTCGAGTCTCTTGCTAGTTATTTTATTTTATTTTTTTTTCTTTTTGAGACAGTGTCTTGCTCTGTTGCCCAGGCTGGAGTGCATTGGTGCCATCTTGGCTCACTGCAGCCTCGCCCTTCTGGGCTCAAGTGGCCCTCCCATCTCAGCCTCTCTAGTAGCTGGGACCGCAGGCACATATGCCATCAAGCCCAGCTAAACTATTTTAATTTCTTGTAGAGATGAGGGCTTGCTATGTCATCCAGGTTGTTCTTGAATTCCTTGGCTCAAGTGATCCTCCCATCTCGGCCCCCAGAACGTGCTGGCATTACAGGTGTGAGCCGCCACACCCTGCCTCTTGCTAGCTTTGATGACACAAGCTGCCATGCTGGAGAAGCCCCTATGGTTAGGAACTGAGGCCAGCCTGTGGCCAACAGCTTACAAGGAATTAAGGCCTTCAGTTCAGTATCCCCTGAGGAATGGAATCCTTCCAACAACCACTGAGTGAGTTGGAAAAGGATCCTGCCTCAGCTGAAAATTTGATGGCAGGCTTGTGAGACATTCTGAAACAGAAATCCCAGCTAAGGGATCCTGTCTGGATTCCTGACTCCAGAGACTGTACAATAATAAATATGTGTTGTTTTCAACCATTATGTTTAGAAGTGACTTTTTACACAGCAATAGATAACCAATATAACCGTATACCAAAGTGGGAACTTGGGAGCTGGATTAAGGGCAGAGGTTCAGTTCTAGGACATCAGGGTGGAAGTGGGGGAGGGCTTGTGGGTGAGAGCCACTATAGAAGGAGCATCCCCTGGTGCCACCCCAGGTCCTAGTGGGGAGGAGAGCGACTCCGGCTGCGCCCTCCAGGATGGCTGGAGCTGAGGCTGTTTTAATGCTTCCTGTCTCAACTGCAGATCAGTCTGGGAACATTTCGTTCTCATCTTGCGTCATCGACCTCCCCCCAGCATTGGAGTATGTACCTTCTGGAAATGCCTGCTTATCTTTATGACACCAGTCTCTTCGTTTATTTATTCATTTGTGCAACAACTATGAGCTGGACACTTCTATGTAGGGTGGATCCACCATGAGTAAGAAATCACCCTCACACAGTTAAGAGTTTCTTCAGGCTTAAGAGTTCCCATCTTTTTTTTTTTTTTTGAGACAGAGTTCCACTCTTCTTGCCCAGGCTGGAGTGCAATGGCTCTATCTTGGCTCACTGCAACCTCTGCCTCCTGGGTTCAAGTGACTCTCCTGCCTCAATCTCCTGAGTAGATGGGATTACAGGCACCTGCCACCACACCCAGCTAATTTTGTATTTGTAGTAGAGATGGGGTTTCACCATCTTGGCCACCGCCTCAGCCTATCAAAGTGTTGGATTACAGGTGTGAGCCATCGCGCCCGGCCAAGTTCCCATCTTTTAAATTGTTCCTCTACCTCCACTGGGGTGCCATTTCATCACACACCCCTTAAAGGCTGGGGTTCTCCATAGCATTGTTCTCGTCTCTAATTTCTTCTCACCTCACACAGCCCTCCCCGGTTATTCCAGACTTCACTATTCCTTCATCACGTCTAAGGATCTGAAATCTACATCTCTAGCTCAAAACTCTCTCCGAATGTCAGACTGTTGTGCCACTTACATATTCCACAGACACTTAGTTCTGGGAAAAGCATTGAACGATCAGTAAGTATTAAACAATAAATAAGATCTGTTCCTGTGGTGAAAACCAGATGTGCCAGATTAACTGATAAACTGAATATCTGCATACTGTCCTATATAGGCGTTTTAAGGAATTTTCAGGGGGCTGCTCTTCACTTTATGTGATTTATACCATATGGGATGACTTCAGTAAATTAGAAGCTCAAATAAACTCACTTCCTCCATCTCTTCATTCTCTTGTCCTGCCCAAACCTTCTTTTTTCCAGTCTTTCCTCTCCTAACTAACAGTACTATCATCCACCCAAACAATATATGGAGTCATCCAAATTCTTCCCCCAGGCTTCCCTGACATCCTCCAATCTCATTAAGTCTTGTGGAATTTACCTCCTAAAGACTCATTTCCTTTTCTCCATTACCACTGTCCTGGGCTCATTTTAAGCTTGCATCTTCTTTTACCAGGTCTGAGGAGGTAGACCTCAGACTGATCTTGCTGTCTCTAGGCTCACCGCCTGTGTTTTGTCTGTCACACCGGTGCCAGCACAGTGTTTCTCACTGCTGAACTGTAACCTTCTGACTCAAAGCCCGTCGTGCTGCCGCCCACCATCCACCCGGTAATGTCTGTATTCATTCACTTGGTGTTTGCAGCCCTTCGTGATCTGACCCCGGCTACTTCTCAGCCTCATCTGACCTCGGCTACTTCTGCACACAAACTCTATGCTCTGCCCACAGGATTTGAGTCTTCCTGCCATAATGTGGATTGTTCCCGTTTGCTTGGAAGGCCCTCGCTTGACCTTGTCTACCAGGTGAAGTCCAAAGTAATCCTTCAAGGCTCAGCTCACACATTTCCTGGACATTCTCAGAACTGATGTGCCCTACTGTCCTATGCATTACCTTTATTGTAGCACTTTTTACACCTTCTTTGCATCCAACTCTTCCAAGTCAGTGTTCTCTACTTGTCTGTCAGCTCCTTAAAGACAGAAACCTTGTGTTTTATATTTCAGTGATTGGCCCTTCACGAGGCATCCAGTGAAAATGTGCTGAATGAGCACTGTTCACAACAGCAAAGACACAGAATCAACTCAAATGCCCATCAATGATAGACTGTGGCACATATAAAGAAAATGTGGCACATATACACCATGGAATACTATGCAGCCATAACAAGGAATGAGATCATGTCCTTTGCAGAGACATGGATGGAGCTGGAAGCCATTATCCTCAGCTCCTGTGTTAACAGGAGCAGGAAACCAAACACCACATGCTCTCACTTACAAATGGGAGCTGAACAATGAAAATACATGGTCACAGGGTGGGGAACAACACACACCGGGGCCTGCCAGAGGGGTGGGAGGAGGGAGGACATCAGGTTAAATAGCTAATTCATATGGGGCTTAGTACCCAGGTGATGGGTTGATAGGTGCAGCAAACCGCTATGGCACACGTTTACCTACGTAACAAACCTGCATACCCTGCACATGTCCCCCAGAACTTAATAAAATTAAATTAAATTAAAAAAGGAAAGTTTGTTCAATGAATAAATAAATGAATGAATAAGTGAACAGGTAAATGACTAATGCAGGCCTCAGTCTGCAGGTAGAGAGACAAATGGGCCCTGACATGGGGACTTCTAGAAGGAGACCAGGAGAGTGAAGCTTTTCTCTCTGTTGTCAGAGCCTGCAGCCCAGACTTATGCTCATCTCATTATACACACACACACACCTGCCACAAAAACCTTCTAATTTAGTGAAGTCATCCCATACGGTATAAATCACATAAAGTCAAGATTAGCTCCCTGAAAAGTCCTTAAAATGCCTATTCAGGACAGTATGCAGATATTCAGTTTCTCAGTTAATCTGGCACATCTGGTTTTCTCTTTAGCGCAGGAACAGATCTACTTCTTCAGCTGAGAGCCACATGAAGTAGCTGGCTTGCATTCAGTGGCCCTACAGAAGAAAAATATCTATCACACTCATCACGGTGAGATACTCCTGACTGTGAGAAATACAAGGAGGCAAACTGCGCGAGAGACCAGTTGACCCTCATCTAATATACCTCACTCCCACTCCGGGCTGTATGTACTTGGTAACACCCCATTCCCCTCCTCCACCCAAATCAACCAAATCACAAGCCTGCTCCTTGACTTCAAGGTCTCCAAGGCTGGCTCATCCTTACCAATCCAGCCACATGCCCTGCTCCTCCCCAGGGGCACCCTCTGGGGTGAGGTCAGCTTTCTTCCTGCTCTAGTCCCAACTCTTTCCCATGTCTCTTTGTTGAAGCTCTGTCTTCCTTTTTCCTCTCCCTCTATTCAAATCCCACCGACAGGCTAAAGCCCAGCATGTTTCAATGTTTCCAAAGGTTCGATTCTCTCTGTGTCTACATTGATCTCTTATTTTCCCATTCTTTTTACCTTTAGGGCCAGAATCGAACCTTTAAGCTAAACTTTTAACTGTTGGTCTATGGAAAATTTTCCATTGCAGGGCGTTTGGTAGTTCACTAACAAATATCTGCATTTCTCTATAGAAGGGTAATTGACAAATCAAGACAAATCAGTAATTAGAAGGACTCACAAAACCCTGTCGGCAGCCTACGTAACTAGCAACTGAATTGCTCATACACTTTTTCTTCTTGAGACATGGTCTCACCCCCGTCTCTCAGGCTGGAGGGCAGTGGGGTACTCTAGGCTCATTGCAGCCTTGAATTCCCAAGCTCATATGATCCTCCCATCTCAACCTCCCAAATAGCTGAGACTACAGGTGCATGCCACCACACCCAGCTAATTTTTTTGTATTAGACAAGGTTTCACCATGTTGCTCAGCCTGGTCTTGAACTCCTGGGCTCAAGTGATCTGCCCACCTCAGCCTCCAAAACTGCTAGGATTCCAGGCGTGAGCCATGACGCCTCTCTCATACACTTGTGATGAGAGTGAAAACTGTTTAGCAGCACCTACTAAAGCTAAATATTCATATATCAGCTGGGTGCTGTGGCTCATGCCTGTAATCCCAGCACTTTGGGAGGCCAAGGCAAGCAGACCACGTGAGGTCAGAAGTTCCAGAACAGCATGGCCAATAGGGTGAAACCCTGTCTCTACTAAAAATAAGCCAGGCATGGTAGTGCATAATCTGTAGTCCCAGCTAATCTGGAGGCAGAGGCAGGAGAATTGCTTGAACCTGGGAGGCAGAGGTTGCAGTGAGCTAAGATCATGCCACTGCACTCCAGCCAGGGTGACAGAGTGAGAATCCATCTCATAAAAAATAAATAAATAAATATTCATATATCCTATGATCTAGCAGTTCTATTCATAGATATACACCCAAGGAAAATGAGTGTTTATATCCACCAACAGACATCCACAAACGTGTCCGTATAGCTTCCTGTATAAAGTCAAAAAGTGGAAACAATTCAAACATCCATCGGTAGTAGGTTAGATAATATTCAGTGCAATGAAAAATACGTCCATGAAAAGAACAAACTGTCACTACACATAAAATATGGATGAGTCTCGCAGATACAACGAGTGAAAGAAACCAAACACAAAAGAACATGTACTATATGGTTCAATTTATATGAAGTTCAAGAACGGGCAAAATGAATAATCTATGGTGTTAGAGGTCAGAATAATGGTTATGTTTGGAAATTTATGACTGGGAGGGGACACAAGGGAGTCTTTGAGGGTGCTGAAAAATATATATACTGTTGCCTTAGACTCCCAAAATGCTGGGATTACAGGCATGAGCCACCACACTTGACCTGAAAAATTAAAAATATTGATTGGGTAGTGATGACCCAAGTGTACATGTGAAAAGTTATTAAGCTGTATACTTAAGATTTGAGCTGTACATGTCACTGCCTCTAAGTCATACCTTGCTCCTATTGTCCACAATACATTTCTTTATTTGCTCAATCCTAGAATAATTAAGTCATCTTTAAAAGGAGGTAATAACATCTTCCTCTTGGGTGTTGTTGATAGGATAAAAAATAATGTGGGTGAAAATGCATAACATGAAAGGGCTTGACACGCTGGGATGAACGATTATTCCACAGACATCCAGAGACACACCCAAGTTCCACCAAAGCCTTTCCTTGGCTGCTGTTCTTTCTCTTCACATCTCATTCCCCTATGATGTGGACTGGCTCTGTGTCCCCACCCAAATCTCATATTAAATTGTAATCCTCAATGTTGGGGGAGGGACCTGGGAGAAGTTGATTTGATTATAGGGACAGTTTTCCCCTTGCTGTTCTTGTGATAGTGAGTGAGTTCTAATAAGATCTGGTTGTTTGAAAGTGTGTGGCACTTCCCGCTTCGCTCGCTGTCTCACCTGCTCTACCATGGTAAGATGCGTATGTGTCCCCTTTGCCTTCTGCCATGATTGTAAGTTTCCTAAGACCTCCCAGCCATGTTTCCTGTATAGCCTGTGGAACTGTGAATCAATTAAACCTCTTTTCTTCATAAGTCACTCAGTCTCAGGTAGTTCTTTATAGCAATATGAGAACAGACAGATATACCCCATAAAGGCCCCAGTCCTCCAGCATACTGATCTCAGCTAGGTGCAAGTCTTGTGGACTGGGTTCACATTTACTAGTTTGCAGACCAGGAGCTTGTGAGCGGAGGTATCATCCAATTTACCCCTGGCTCAGGGCTACTCATAGTGCTCAGCTCAAATCAAGCTTCTGGATAAGTAGGGTCTAGGGCCAGCCTTAGCAGAGTGAGGACAGCCAGCAGGTTCCAGGGAAGAGGGGCAGTTTACTGGATCCTTTAACCTACGAAGAGAACTCCAACTCCAGACCAATAATTGCTGGCTGGGGGAAAAAAAGCCTTTTCTGATAATCTATATTGTGATAGCTCCAAGAGGAAATCTTCTCTTGCGTTGCTAACAAACTAATTCTCTATAAATTGTCCCATAAGGAGGAAAGAACAAGAACTATGGTTCCACATGTGCTTCTAGGTGAACTGTATCCCTGACCAGTTGTATCTGATATTTATAGACCTTGTCACCAGCTGTGTCCACCAGAGTCACATCAAGTGGGCAGGGAAGTCTTCTGCTCCTCAGGGTGTATGCTGGTTTCAGGAGCTGTGATAAAAATGTAAAGTGAAACTTAATGAAAAAGAGAACATAAGAAATAGGTATGTGTATATAACAAAATATGTTGAGGTTTACCCTATCAATTTCAATAGAAAACTTACCGCAGGAGACTAAGATATTTTCCCTCAGTTTGTCTGTGGATTCTCTCTTGACCTACTCTGGTGCTTGGTCCATTTGAAGAGTGCAATGGTAAAGGGGAAATGTCTATTTGTCTCTCAATCCTCATTGTTTTGGGGCATTATTTTTCATCTAGTGAAAGTAAGTTGATGCCAGGATATGCCATGGTACAAATAAATCCCAACATACAAATTGCTTAACACAGCCAAGGTTTATTCTTTACTCACACAGGTCTGATATGAATTGATATACTCTACAGGGCAGAGGCCTCCATGCAGACTGAAGAATTACATGACCACAACCTAGCTGCAAGAGAGGCAGGGCAATATAGGAGCACTGTAACAACCACATCACATCCTGTTGGCCACTTCTGATCTCAACCATGGCTACAGAGGACAGTTGCCCTATGTGAGCCCAGATGCTACTCTCATTGACAGCATCCCTCTGTGTGAAGTAGCCTGTTCTTCAGCTTTCCACTCCAGGCTCTTCTTCAGCACCCTGGAGCCCACAAGTCTGTCTAAGTCTGTTTTGTGCTGCTATGACAGAATGCTACAGATTGGCAAACAATGGAAGCTTTGGGGGCCCTTGGTTCTTGAGACTGGGAAGTCCAAGACTGAAGTACTACATCTGGTAAGGGCCTTCTTGCTGCATTGTAACATCCGAGAAGGCATCACATGGTGACAGAAGGCATGCAGGAGAGAGAGGGAAGGAGTCTGAGCTCACCCTATATAAGGACACCACTACTGAGATAATAAACCCACTCCTGAGATAATGGACTTAATCACCTGTTAAAGGTGCCATCTCTCAATAATGTTGCATTGGGGATAAAGTTTCCAGCAGATGAACTTTGGGGAACATATTCAAACCATAGCACAACATATTTTCATCTTTTTTTTTTTTTTTAGAGACAAGGGCTTACTATGTTGCCCAGGCTCTTGAACTCCTGAGCTCAGGTGATCTACCTGCCTCAGCCCCCCAAAACGCTGGGATTACAAGGCATGAGCCACCGTTCCTGGCTAGTTAAGGGATTTTATGTGGTGATTAAAGATGATGTTTGCCAGGCGCGGTGGCTCATGCCTGCAATCTCAGCACTTTGGGAGGCCAAGGTGGGCGGATCACCTGATGCCAGGAGTTGGAGATCGCCTGGCCAACATGGTGAAAACCCATCTCTACTAAAAAAACAAAAAAATTAGCCAGACATGGTGGTACACGCCTGTAATCCCAGCTACTTGGGAGGCTGAGGCAGGAGAATTGCTTGAACCTGAGAGGTGGAGGTTGCAGTGAGCTGAGATTGTGCCATTGCACTCCAACTTGGGTGGCTAAGTGAGACTCCACTGCAAAAAAAAAAAAAAAAAAAAAGATGATGTTTAGCTCATGGGCGAAAAAACCTTAGATTCTAATTTTATACTGTGCATGAAAGTAATTCCAGATAGACTAAATATTTAAACTCTGAAAATGTAAAACTCTAAAAGAAAAGATAGCAAAATTCTTTTAAATCATATTGAAGTGAGAAGGCTTTTTAAACTAAACCACAAAACTAAGAACTCATTAAGGGAAGGATATATGACTTTAATCACATAAAAATATAATTTTAAAAAATGATTCATTTCAAAAGCATAAAGAAAAAACATAAGTTTGGATGAAATATCTTAAAAACAAATAACAAAATGTTTATATCCACAGTGTGTGTGTGTGTGTGTGTGTGTGTGTGTGTGTGTGTGTATAGTGTATATCTATCTATCTATCTAGATAATTAAATATAAAGAGTACTTAAAAATCAGTGACCAGAGGCTGGGCACGATGGCTCATGCCTATAATCACAGCACTTTGGGAGGCCAAGGCGGGCAGATCCCAAGGTCAAGAGATTGAGACCATCCTGGCCAACATGGTAAAACCCTGTCTCTACTAAAAATACAAAAATTAGCCAGGCATGGTGGTGGGTGCCTGTGGTTTCAGCTACTCAGGAGACTGAGGCAGGAGAATTGATTGAACTCAGGAGGTGGACGTTGCAGTAAGCTGAGATCATGCCACTGCACTCAGCCTGGCAACAGAACAAGACTGCTTTAAAAAAAAAAAAAAAAGCCAGGCAAGGCGGCTCACACCTGTAATCCCAGCACTTTGGGAGGCTGAGGCAGGCAAATCATGAGGTAAGGAGATGGAGACCAGCCTGGCCAACATGGTGAAACCCGTCTCTACTAAAAATACAAAAATTTAGCCAAGGGTGGTGGCACACGCCTATAGTCGCAGCTACTCAGGAGGCTGAGGCAAGAGAATCACTTAATCCAGGAGGCAGAGGCTGCAGTGAGCAGAGGTCATGCCACTGCAGTCCAGACTGGGCAGCAGAGCAAGACTCCATCTAAAAAAAAAAAATCAATGACAAAGCAACCCAACAAAAAAATTGTTACATGGGAATAAATAATTAGGAAAAGAAATGCAAAAAGATGATCAGTTTTACTTGTAATTAAAGAAATGAAATTAAAAGAAACAAAATATATTTTGTTCATTACACTGGCAAAAGTAAAGGTTCTTAATTGGATAATATCCAGGACTGATGAAAGTTTGGAAATTTTGTGTTTCTTTTTTAGAGGGAAATCTAATAGCATCTATTAAAATTTTAAATGTTTATATCCTTTGCTCCATCATGTCCACTTTTATAGAAATGCTTTTGTAGATTAATAGCAATATGCAATTTATATTATTTACAATATTGTTTCTACTAGTGAAAAAAATTACAAATAAATCAATGTCCTTCAATATAGGAATGGTTAAATAAACTATATATTTTCACTGGATTTTTGGGGTGTCAGTTCGTTAGCTGGAAACCTCTGTGGCTGGTGGCACCTTCACTCAAGTTTTGCTTGGGCCCACTGGGCTTGTTCCACTCACTCGGCCCAGAAGACTGCCCTTGGCTTGTGCTACCTGCCTGGATCCCATGCCTGCCAAGGGTTAGCCAGGTACAGAGCACCAAGGGGTGTGTGGGCAAGTGTGGGGTCTGGCCATGTGCACAGCTAGGCTTGTCATCTGTGGCAGGGCAGGCAGCTCCAGGCATCAGCACAGGCACTGGCTCCATGCCAGGCTGTGGCTGGACCAGGCATACTGCAAGTGGCTTCTACTGCAGGTGCTGAAGAACATGGTGGAGCTCAGAAGCTTGGAGACATCAGGAACCACAAAACCCCAAGGAAGGTGTCACAGCCCTGGCTCAGGGCACCTCTAGGTCTGGGCTCCCTGATGGGCCACAGCTCTTCTCATTGCCTGCAATGTGGGCAAGTGTGGGGGTGTGTTTCAGTCTTGCTTGTGTTATAGGTTGTTCAATTCTGTCATTTGGTGGGTCCTGAGTTCTTGCCCCACATCCAGAAAGAATGAGGTACATGGAAAGCTGGAGAATGAATAAAGTGAAGAGGTGCTTTACTGAGTGACAGTACAGCTCTCAGGAGACCTGAAGTGGGTATCTCTTTCCCATAGGCAGATCCTCTGTGGTCTCTGCAGCCCTTAGCAAAGAGGAGACTCAGAGTGGGTAGCTCCTGTTTACAGGCAAGTTGTCCAATTGTCTCTGTGAGTCTAGCTGAGTCCTGGGTTTTTATGGGCTTAGGGAGGAAGTACATGCTGATTGATCCATGGGTGTACCCAGAAAAAACACCCTAAGTTTTCACTTGGGTCCATGGAACTGGCAGCGCAGCCCCCAGGCTTCTGGCCATCCCTGCCTTGAAAGTGCGGTTTCATTGCGGACCCACCCTTTTCTGCCCAGGAGCCTGTCTGCCTCCTGCTGCTGTTCATGGTGCTCAGGCTGTTCATGCCAAGGGGCGTCTGCAGACCTGTGCTGAGCTGCCTTCAGCACCCCCTTGGCCTCCCTCCCATGTTCTTCGGTGCCCAAAGTCCAGAGGGGGCTGAGGTGGCAGAGGGCTGGCGTGTTAGCACTGCCCCAAGCATATGCAAACCAGCTGGGTCTTGATAGCACCTAGGCTTGGCCACAACTTTGCTCTGAAATTGGAGTGGGTGCCAGGAACGAGGAGAGGCCAGGTAGTGGGAGCAGGTACTTCCAAGTCCGTAGGGGCAGGGGGGCTTTCCAGGCACCCAAGAGCACAGAAATGTCCTGGTCCACAGCTACAGCTGGGCAGCTGCAGTTGTGCCCGGGAGTATGGGACTCCCCCTACCCCCAACTTGGAAGCGGGTGGGGCTCCTGTCTGTTGCCAGCTCCCACCATCTCTGCAGAGCGAACAGCCCCAGCTGCGCCTCCCCAGCTGCAGCCAGCGCCTTTGCAGCAGCTGCTCCAGATGGGCTGCTGCCATTTTCAATATGTACAATGAAATTTCATGCAGCCACTGAAAAGAAAGGTTTAAATCTATAAACATTGCCATGAAAATAACAACTTAAAGATGGTATGTATAATATCCTTTTGTTGTTGTTTGGTTTGTGGTTAAAAAAGAACAGAATAATAATATGCTAGTAAATGTCTAGAAATAAAACCGGGGAGGTCGGGGGAGAGGAGAAATATATACCAAACAGCTAGTGAGTATCTTGAGTGGTGTGGATGAAATTATGGAGAATTTCCCCATTTCTATAGTGTTCAAATTATTATTATTATTATTATTATTCCTTTTAATTACATTTATTTTAATGCTGAATTTACTCCTGTGCCATACGTTTTTTTCTTCAGTTTCTTCTCAGATATCTTTTTCTTCTGGGCAACCTCCACTTCTGGTTTAGGAACAATCTGTTTTTTTTTTTTCAGTAAGGATCATCTCAGTGTGGCAGGGAGAGCTTCTGTATGAGTTAATCTGACCATGAGCTCTGTAGGTCTAGCAGTGCATCTTGGGTCCTTTGTTCACTTGGATATGCCCAATGAACAGATAATCTACATCTAAACCCTTACGTTCAGCATTACTCTTTGCATTTTTAAGCACGTGCAGCAAAAATTCAGCACTCTTTCTGGGCCACCAACCTTGTGTCCAGCCCCACTGCTTGGCCTGAGCACCCCTGCCAACTCCACCATTGTGACTTCGGAATGGCATGCACTGTTTCTGTAAAGTGACATCTTTCAGATACTTCGTGGCTTTTTGTATATTCATACCCTTGATGGCCTGGGTAGTTTCACGAGTGTTCTTTTTTCTTCTTCTTCTTTTTTTTTTTTT
>NW_016107997.1:96642-98713 GCF_001604975.1 Cebus imitator
TTTTTTTTGAGATAGAGTTTCACTCTTTTTGCCCAGGCTTGAGTGCAATGGCATAGTCTCAGCTTACTGCAACCTCCGCCTCCTGGGTTCAAATGATTCTCCTGCTTCAGTCTCCTGCATAGCTGGGATTACAGGCATGCGCCACCACGCCCAGCTAATTTTGTATTTTTAGTAGACAGTGTTTCTCTATGTTGGTTAGGCTGGTCTCCAACTCCCGACCTCAGGTGATCTGCCTGCCTCAACCTCCCAAAGTGCTGGGATTACAGGCATGGGCCACCAAGCCTGGCCTCACAAGTGTTCTTAAAATGAACACGAAGATTGGAATCTCTCGATTTGCATGATTTTGTGGGATTCTCCCAGTCAAATGAATAACAAACCATTTTCACAGACTACCTCAGGCTGCTTAGGGAATGACAGCATGTTCCAATTATTACAAACTGTAAAATTTTGTAATAATAAGAGCCAATATTTTATTGAGGGCTTGCTACCAGACAAGCTCTGTTCTTCGCATGCTTTACTGCCTTTAGTTATCTCAATAGTCTTCGGAAGCAAGTTCTGTTATTTTCTGTAAGGAATATGAGGCATAGGTGAGGCTGAGTGTCAGATAGCAAGACACTAAGTGGTGGAGTTAAAATTCACACCCAGAGCCTGACTCAATAGCCACTATATTATGAGGACACACACACACACACACACACACACACACACACACACAAAGAGTGCAGTTAAAATCTTTACAAGGGCAATTACAAACATTAAAAATGCCAACAATATAATATTATCTGAAAAAGCGACCCACAAAATGTGTGTGCACTGTGATTTGTGATTATTCCATACATAACATGAATCTGCAAAGGGGCTATAATCATCTGCACAATGGCAATCTTTTTCTTTATTTTTTAAATTGCGAAAGTAAGCACCAACCATGAGCTCAGAGTTGAGCTCATTCATACACAGTTCAGACGGCCAGGCTGGATCAGCTTTCCTCCTTCCTACACCACCACCCTGGGCTTATCATGCCATGGCATCACTGTCAGTGTCACTGACAGCCTCCCCAAACAGTACTACAAATTTTTGAGGGAACTGAGGATCACAGAGTTAAAGTGTCTTGGACAAGGCAGCATAGTGAGGAAGAAGCCAAGCATGGATTTAACCAAAAGATTCTCTAGGTCTGGCCCCAGTTTTTCTAATCCCTACTACAGTTGCTGTTTCATTTCATCATATTTCTTCCTCCTCTATCTAGGAGCTGGAGGCTATTCTCTCATGTTCTTCTCCGAGTTTCTCTGTCTCCTCCTACTCCTCCTCCCTCTGCATCTCTTCTTTGTCCCTCCTTACCTGGCTCCACTGCTTCATTGCCCTGCACATGCCCACACTGGCCACCTTGGCTCACAATCCACATAATTTAGTATGCACCTGAAACTTCGCTCTGCTTACATCCCAACTCGTGTATTCAAGTCAACCCCTACATCACATGGGTGTTAGTCATTGGATGTTGGTAACACTTGGGCCTAGTTTCCATCCCGATCAACACTAAAATATGTCTATTACAATGCTTCTTGTTATTACCACAGAAAATTCTATTTATCTATGATACAAATTTCCACAGATTTTTAACAATGGCTTTGTTAGTATCCACTCATAAAAAATTAAAGGGAGGTGGTGGGGCATGGTGACTCACACCTGTAATCCTAGCCTTTGGGAGGCCAAGGTGGGTGGATCATCTGAGGTCAAGAGTTCAAAACCATCCTGGCCAACATGGTAAAACCACGTCTCTACTAAAAATACAAAAATTAGCCGGGTGTGGTGACGCATGCCTGTAATCTCAATTACTTGGGAGGCTGAGGCAGGAGAATCACTTGAACCCAAGAGGTGGAGGTTCAGGGAGCCAAGATTGCACCACTCACTCCAGCCTGGGTGACAGAGCGAGATTCCATCTCAAAAAAAGGAAAATTAAAAAGGGGATCATCAGAATGGAATTTTTAATTGTTGAGAAAGAACTAGAACAGAGGCCGGGCGCGGTGGCTCAAGCCTGTAATCCCAGCACTTTGGGAGGCCGAGGCGGGTGGATCAC